>NC_062538.1:23011818-23026818 GCF_022655615.1 Tachysurus fulvidraco
AACTTTAAGTCATTACCATGTATCTGGAGCCTGAAGGTGACGTCACACTGCAGTGTTCCATCAGAGCTGAAGGTTTTCCATCCATATTGTCCTGAGTGATGTTTCCCACAGCGGCTGATCTTCACTGTGATGCTGCTGAGCAACTCAACACCGTGTGTGGAAACGTGTCGCAGTGAATGAACCTCTCTGTTACCCTGTAATATAACATTGTTGTCCTTCTCCAGACAGAAGCTGTGTGTGTCTGAGTGAATCAGGACGTGCAGGAAGGCCGGTTGTCCCAGGACTCCACAATACAGTGGAGCAGGTGGGAACTCACACGGCATCCGTCCTAAAGACAGAGTGAAAAGGGAAAGGAAGAGAGAGAGAGAGAGAGAGAGGAAGAGAGAGAAGAGAGAGGAGGAGAGAGAGGAGAGAGAGCGAGAGAAGAAAGAGCGAGAGCGAGGCGAGCGAGAAAAAGAGAGAGAAACAGCGAGAGAAAAAAGACGAGAAGGAGCTAGAGAGGAGAGAGAGATAGAAAGTCGACGAGAGCAAAAGAGGGAGCGAGAGCGAGAGAGAGAGAGAAGAGAGAGAGCGTAGAGAGAGCGGGAGAGAGCGGAGAGCGAGAGAGAGAGAGCTCCTGCTCTGCTCTCTCTGCGTAACAACGCTCTCACACTCGAAACACACTCTCTCCTCAACAAACTCTCGCTCTCTCCGCTCTCTCTTCTCTCTCTCTCCACTCATCTCACTCTCTCTCTCTCTCTCACACACACACTCTCACACTCTCTCTCTCTTACTCTCTCTCACACACTCTCTCTCACACACACTCTCACACTCTCTCTCTCTCTCTCTCTCTCTCTCTCTCTCTCTCTCTCTCTCTCTCTCTCTCACCGCACACCGCCGCTGCCATCAGAACAGGAAACATCAGGAACAGCCGCTCAGCTCTACACAACAACAGTTCACTTAATAATTCTGCAGTAAAAATCCTGATCAGATAAAAAGTGTTTTAAATGAATGACAAAGTGTTTCATTAATAAACATTTAAATCATTTCCTTTCACATGTGTGTAAACTTCCACAGCAAAACGTTCAGAGAAACTTCAGAGTCAATTTAATTTCCAACTAACTAACTAACTAACTAACTAACTAACTAACTAACTAACTAACTAACTAACTAACTAACTAACTAACACAGACTCTGGACTAAATTATTGGAGTAAATTATATTAAGTGACATTTAAAGGTGAAATAGGGGGGACACGGTGGCTTAGTGGTTAGCACGTTCGCCTCACACCTCCAGGGTTGGGGGTTCGATTCCCACCTCCACCTTGTGTGTGTGGAGTTTGCATGTTCTCCCCGTGCCTCGGGGGTTTCCTCCGGGTACTCCGGTTTCCTCCCCCGGTCCAAAGACATGCATGGTAGGTTGATTGGCATCTCTGGAAAATTGTCTGTAGTGTGTGTGTGTGTGTGTGTGTGTGTGTGAGTGAATGAGAGTGTGTGTGTGCCCTGTGATGGGTTGGCACTCCGTCCAGGGTGTATCCTGCCTCGATGCCCGATGACGCCTGAGATAGGCACAGGCTCCCCGTGACCCGAGAAGTTCAGATAAGCGGTAGAAGATGAATGAATGAATAAAGGTGAAATAAAAAGTAAATTATTTCTTTACACATTTTATTTTATATTTATATCTTTGTTTATTTGTTCATCTACATTTTGTTTTTCTGGTTCTTCATCATCCTTTCTTTCCGATTTTTCAGTTTGCTTTTTCTCTTTATTTTCCTTCTTATTTAAAGTTATTCTCTTTTTTTCTGATCGTCCTGCTGTTTGTTTTTTATGTTGTAATCGATTTATTTATCTGTTTGTTTATTGTTTTTTTTATTGGTTTTTGTTTGTATTTTTTAGTTTGTAATTTCAGACCTGATAAATATTTATTATTAATTATTCTTTCTTTCTTTCTTTCTTTCTTTCTTTCTTTCTTTCTTTCTTTCTTTCTTTCTTTCTTTCTTTCTTTCTTTCTTTCTTTCTTGTTCTATGTTAGTTATTATTTTGGATGATATTGTATTTGTTACTTATATAATAAAATATAGAAAGAAATAAAAACTCACCGAGCGTCTCTACACCACCTCACACTCAACATCCTGCACTGGACACAGTGTCTGTGAGTGTGTGTGTGTGTGTGTGTGTGTGTGTGTGTGTGTGTGTGTGTGTGTGTGTGTGTGTGTGTGTGTGTATTTATGTGTGTGTATGAATGTGTGTGAGTGAGGGTGTGTGTGAGAGAGAGAGTGTGTGTGTGTGTGTGTGTGTGTGTGTGTGTGTGTGTGTGTGTGTGTGTGTGAGAGAGAGGTTTGCTCTCTTGTTCACAAAGTTTAAATAAAAACCCTGGGAGGAGAAAATAGAAGCGAAATGCTGCTGATGTGAAACTTCTTCAGATGAATTTGTGGTTTTATTTCACAGAAACCTTCTGATCATCAGGTTGTGTTGTTTTTTACTCCACACACAAACACACTCCATGTCACTGTTCGTGTAAAACGTTACATAAACATCGTCATTATCTGTAGAACCATTTAATGTTCTGTAACTTTACTGGGAATCTCCAGAAGACTGAAGCCACAAAACATCTCAGGTTTTTCTGTGATAAAGGTTTTATAACAAACAAACAAACAAACAAACAAACAAACAAACAAACAAACAAACAAACAAACAAATACAAGTAAAAAAAAATCCTCATTTGTTAATCAGAAAGCAGATTTTATTTTCAATTTTGTGTCTGTGTGTGTGTGTGTGTGTGTACAGTGCTTTGCAAAAGTATTCATACCCACTGAACTTTACACATTATGTGTGTGACTGTGTGTAAGTGCCTGTTTGTGTGTGTGCATGTGTGTGAGTGTTGGTGTGTGTAAGTGTCTGTGCATGTGTGTGCGTGTGTGTGAGTATCTGAGGGTGTGTGAGTGTGCGAGAGTGTGTGTGTGAGTGTGTACGTGTGTGTGTGTGTGTGTGTGTGTGTGTGTGAGTGTGTACGTGTGTGTGTGTGTGTGTGTGTGTGTGTGTGAGTGTGTGTGAGTGTGTGTGTGAGAGTGTGTACGTGTGAGTGTGTGTGTGCGTGTGTGTGTGTGAGAGTGTGTACGTGTGAGAGTGTGTATGTGTGAGTGTGTGTGAGTTTGTGTGTGTGTGTGTGTGTGTGTGTGTGTGTGTGTGTGAGTGTGTGTGTGTGTGTTGATGTAGCTGTGTCAGGAGGCAGACAATAACTCAGTGATCCTGCTCTGCACTTCTGATGTCATGTGTTGAGGTTGAGTTTATCTGCAGTGTTGGTTATATGTTTAATATAGCAGCGTTCTGGCATATGGTCACATGGTCACATAGCAACCTGCATAGCAACGTATGTTCATGCCAATGATCTGAAAGAGGCGACTTTAACTAACCCAAACGGATGGAATTCAGATGCACAATAAGAACTGAAAGTTATGTGGAAACACACGTTCTCAATCAGACAGACAGGTTACAAGAGAAAGACAAAGAGACAAATAGACAGATAAACTAAGAGAGAGAGAGAGAGAGAGACAGATAAACTAAGAGAGAGAGAGAGAGGGGGGGGGAGAGTGTGTGAGAGAGAGAGAGAGAGAGAGAGAGAGAGTGAGTGAGAGAGAGAGTGAGAGAGAGAGAGAGAGAGAGAGAGAGAGAGAGAGAGAGAGAGAGAGAGAGAGAGAGACAGACAGACAGACAGACAGACAGACAGACAGAGAGGGAGCTTTGAGCATTACTGTGGAATGTAAAATGAATTCAGTTGTAACTCATCAGTGTTTTATGAAGATTCAGGAGGGGAAACAATTTTGAAGTGTGTGTGTGTGAGAGTGTGTGTGTGTGTCTGAGTGTGAGTGTGTGTGTGAGTGTGTGTGTGTGTGTGTGTGTGTGTGTGTGTGTGTGTGTGTGTGTGTGAGTGTGAGTGTGTGTCTGAGTGTTGGGGATATCATCATGCCAACAGCACACATCAAACAAAGATGATGATCAAAATAAAAATCTGCACATATCTAAAGACAAAGTGTGTGTGAGTGTGTGTGTGTGTGTGTGTGTGTGTGTGTGTGTGTGTTTCCCATTTGGATGTGTGATGGCTCATTTGTCCAAAGAAACAGAGGGAGGAGGTGGTGGAGGAGGTTGGATGCAGTTACCATGACAACTCTGCTGTGTATTCAGTGAGAGATGTGATTGGACGAGACAGACAGAGTGGGCGGGCTGGAGGAAAAAACAGAAGAAAAAGCCTCGTAGATCAGGAGCTTATTTTCTTCTGTTCCAGAGACAGCAGGCTTCCCATTGGCATCCTCTTCCTCAACACACACACACGCTCCGGAGTGTCACACACTCTCTAACTCACTCACACACACACACACACACACACACACACACACACACACACACACACACACACACACACACACACACACCACCACCACCACCACCACCACCTGGATCCAGCATGGCAACCATCACCTGCACTCGCTTCACAGAGGAATACCAGCTCTATGAAGAACTGGGCAAGTAAGTCCCATCTTTCTCTTTTATTCTCTCTCTCTCTCTCTCTCTCTCTCTCTCTCTCTCTCTCTCTCTCTCACTCACTCACACACACACACACACACACACACACACACACACACACACACACACACACACACACACACAGGTGTGGGGTTTTCTTGAGATGGATCATAAATAGACAAGCTGTTATTTGAAACTATTTTTTTTAAAAAGGAAAAATATAGAGTTTGTATACATTTACATGGAAGAAACTTTGTGTATATACATTTGAATGTGTGTGTGTGTGTGTGTGTGTGTGTGTGTGTGTGTGTGTGTGTGTGTGTGTTTTCTTCAGTGTGTTTATTAAGCTGCACCTGATGATCTCTGTTGTGTTGTTGTGAATGATGTCATTATCTGTTCTGCTGTAATCTAATCTATACACATTCCTCCTGCACACTGTATAAAGCTGAAGCCTTATTGTAGATCAGATCACACAGATGTTTATGTCTCAGTCCCGTGTGAGAAACAGGAAATGTTCTGACTCATAATGTGCATTTATATGCTGTCGAACTGCAGCTACACAAAATTCCTTCACTATTTAACACGTAATAAAAGAGAAAACCTGTAAACACACAAGCGGAGAGAGCCGGGACTCAGACTCGGCTTACACACACATCAGAGGGCTGTGATGCTGAAAGTCTAATCAGGCTCCTGTCAGGTGTGTAAGGTTATTATCACCATAACAGAACAAATAATGTCATGTAGTTAGTTTGAGAATATTTGGGTGAAGAGTGAAGTGTAATGTACTTCCTGTCTGTGATCATCTGTGATCAAAGTGTGAGGACACTGTCACTGTTGTGGAACCATCGAGACTCCTCAGTACCTTTAGTACACTAAGTACTTTATTAGTCAGTAAAGTTACAGATGCTGCACTTACACAGACCTTTATACAGAGTTTAAATTCAGATGAAAGTGTGTCAGTAAAATCAGACAGAAACAGTCACAATAAACACAATAAACACAATAAACACAATAAACACAATTTACCTTTATGAACACACACACATCAGATTCAGGATCAGTGACTCTGTGACATGACGTAAAGGTACCGACTGTTCAGGATCTTTAGGTTCAGGATTATACATGATAGTAAGTGCAGCTTCTTGTCTTCTCTACACTGGCTCCTGACGTTAGTACCTATAGTTACCTGAGAAAGCGATAGATCATATAAATAATGATGGTGATGTCATAATGAAAAAGTAATGAGGAAAATCTTTATGATAAAACTGATCTAATTGGTCACATAAATATATTACAGTTATTACAGAATGAGATCTCAAACATTTGATCTGTTTATAGTTATTTTTATAGTTCTATGTAAGAGCTGCTGTTTCCTCTCCAGCATCGCTTTAATATAATAACCATTAAACCTGTGATGGAAGGATTTAAGTACACGAGTGGTCTACAGTGTGATCAGTGTGATTAGTGTGAACAGTGTGATCAGTGTGATTAGTGTGAACAGTGTGATCAGTGTGATTAGTGTGAACAGTGTGATTAGTGTGATTAGTGTGATTAGTGTGAACAGTGTGATTAGTGTGATTAGTGTGAACAGTGTGATTAGTGTGAACAGTGTGATCAGTGTGATTAGTGAGATTAGTGTGAACAGTGTGATTAGTGTGATCGGTGTGAACAGTGTGATTGGTGTGAACAGTGTGATTAGTGTGATTAGTGTGAACAGTGTGATTAGTGTGAACAGTGTGATTAGTGTGAACAGTGTGAACAGTGTGATTAGTGAGATTAGTGAGATTAGTGTGAACAGTGTGATTAGTGTGAACAGTGTGATTAGTGAGATTAGTGTGAACAGTGTGATTAGTGAGATTAGTGTGAACAGTGTGATTAGTGTGTCAGTGTGATTAGTAAGTAAACACTGTGATTAGTGAAATTAGTGAGATTAGTGTGAACAGTGTGATTAGTGTGTCAGTGTGATTAGTAAGTAAACACTGTGATTAGTGAGATTAGTGAGATTAGTGTGAACAGTGTGATTAGTGTGATTAGTGTGAACAGTGTGATTAGTGTGAACAGTGTGACCAGTGTGATTAGTGAGATTAGTGTGAACAGTGTGATTAGTGTGATCGGTGTGAACAGTGTGATTGGTGTGAACAGTGTGATTAGTGAGATTAGTGTGAACAGTGTGATTAGCGAGATTAGTGAGATTAGTGTGAACAGTGTGATTAGTGAGATTAGTGTGAACAGTGTGATTAGTGTGAACAGTGATTAGTGTGAACAGTGTGATTAGTGAGATTAGTGTGAACAGTGTGATTAGTGTGTCAGTGTGATTAGTAAGATTAGTGTGAACACTGTGATTAGTGTGATTAGTGTGATTAGTGAGATTAGTGTGATTAGTGTGAACAGTGTGATTAGTGAGATTAGTGTGATTAGTGTGAACAGTGTGATTGGTGTGAACAGTGAGATTAGTGTGAACAGTGAGATTAGTGTGATTAGTGTGATTAGTGTGAACAGTGTGATTGGTGTGAACAGTGTGATTAGTGAGATTAGTGTGAACAGTGTGATTAGTGTGAACAGTGTGATTAGTGAGATTAGTGAGATTAGTGTGAACAGTGTGATTAGTGAGATTAGTGTGAACAGTGTGATTAGTGTGATTAGTGTGAACAGTGAGATTAGTGCGAACAGTGTGATTAGTGAGATTAGTGTGAACAGTGTGATTAGTGAGATTAGTGTGAACAGTGTGATTAGTGTGAACAGTGATTAGTGTGAACAGTGTGATTAGTGGGATTAGTGGGATTAGTGAGATTAGTGTGATCAGTGTGATTAGTGTGAACAGTGTGATTGGTGTGAACAGTGTGATTGGTGTGAACAGTGTGATTAGTGTGAACAGTGTGATTAGTGTGATTAGTGTGATTAGTGTGAACAGTGTGATTAGTGAGATTAGTGTGAACAGTGTGAACAGTGAGATTAGTGTGAACAGTGTGATTAGTGAGATTAGTGTGAACAGTGTGATTAGTGGGATGTGTGAACAGTGTGATTAGTGTGAACAGTGTGATTAGTGAGATTAGTGTGAACAGTGTGAACAGTGAGATTAGTGAGATTAGTGTGAACAGTGTGATTAGTGGGATGTGTGAACAGTGAGATTAGTGTGAACAGTGTGATTAGTGTGAACAGTGTGATTAGTGAGATTAGTGTGAACAGTGTGATTAGTGAGATTAGTGTGATTAGTGTGAACAGTGTGATTAGTGAGATTAGTGTGAACAGTGAGATTAGTGTGATTAGTGTGAACAGTGTGATTAGTGAGATTAGTGTGAACAGTGAGATTAGTGTGATTAGTGTGAACAGTGTGATTAGTGTGAACAGTGTGATTAGTGAGATTAGTGTGAACAGTGTGATTAGTGTGATTAGTGAGATCAGTGTGAACAGTGTGATTAGTGAGATTAGTGTGAACATTGTGATTAGTGTGAACAGTGTGATTAGTGAGATTAGTGAGATTAGTGAGATTAGTGAGATTAGTGTGAACAGTGTGATTAGTGTGATTAGTGAGATTAGTGTGAACAGTGTGATTAGTGTGAACAGTGTGATTAGTGAGATTAGTGTGAACAGTGTGATCAGTGAGATCAGTGTGTCAGTGTGATTGGTGTGAACAGTGTGATTAGTGAGATTAGTGTGAACAGTGTGATTAGTGTGAACATTGTGATTAGTGTGAACAGTGTGAACAGTGTGATTAGTGAGATTAGTGAGATTAGTGTGAACAGTGTGATTAGTGTGAACAGTGTGATTAGTGTGATTAGTGAGATTAGTGTGAACAGTGTGATTAGTGTGAACAGTGTGATTAGTGAGATTAGTGTGAACAGTGTGATCAGTGAGATCAGTGTGATTAGTGAAATTAGTGAGATTAGTGTGAACAGTGTGATTAGTGTGAACAGTGTGATTAGTGAAATTAGTGAGATTAGTGTGAACAGTGTGATTAGTGTGTCAGTGTGATTAGTAAGTAAACACTGTGATTAGTGAGATTAGTGAGATTAGTGTGAACAGTGTGATTAGTGTGATTAGTGTGAACAGTGTGATTAGTGTGATCAGTGTGATCAGTGAGATCAGTGTGTCAGTGTGATTGGTGTGAACAGTGTGATTAGTGAGATTAGTGTGAACAGTGTGATTAGTGTGAACAGTGTGATTAGTGAGATTAGTGTGAACAGTGTGATTAGTGTGAACAGTGTGATTAGTGAGATTAGTGAGATTAGTGTGAACAGTGTGATTAGTGAGATTAGTGTGAACAGTGTGATTAGTGTGATTAGTGTGAACAGTGAGATTAGTGTGAACAGTGTGATTAGTGAGATTAGTGTGAACAGTGTGATTAGTGAGATTAGTGTGAACAGTGTGATTAGTGTGAACAGTGATTAGTGTGAACAGTGTGATTAGTGTGATTAGTGGGATTAGTGAGATTAGTGTGATCAGTGTGATTAGTGTGAACAGTGTGATTGGTGTGAACAGTGTGATTGGTGTGAACAGTGTGATTAGTGTGATTAGTGTGATTAGTGTGATTAGTGTGAACAGTGTGATTAGTGAGATTAGTGTGAACAGTGTGAACAGTGAGATTAGTGTGAACAGTGTGATTAGTGAGATTAGTGTGAACAGTGTGATTAGTGGGATGTGTGAACAGTGTGATTAGTGTGAACAGTGTGATTAGTGAGATTAGTGTGAACAGTGTGAACAGTGAGATTAGTGAGATTAGTGTGAACAGTGTGATTAGTGGGATGTGTGAACAGTGAGATTAGTGTGAACAGTGTGATTAGTGTGAACAGTGTGATTAGTGAGATTAGTGTGAACAGTGTGATTAGTGAGATTAGTGTGATTAGTGTGAACAGTGTGATTAGTGAGATTAGTGTGAACAGTGAGATTAGTGTGATTAGTGTGAACAGTGTGATTAGTGTGAACAGTGTGATTAGTGAGATTAGTGTGAACAGTGTGATTAGTGTGATTAGTGAGATCAGTGTGAACAGTGTGATTAGTGAGATTAGTGTGAACATTGTGATTAGTGTGAACAGTGTGATTAGTGAGATTAGTGAGATTAGTGAGATTAGTGAGATTAGTGTGAACAGTGTGATTAGTGTGATTAGTGAGATTAGTGTGAACAGTGTGATTAGTGTGAACAGTGTGATTAGTGAGATTAGTGTGAACAGTGTGAACAGTGAGATCAGTTGTGTCAGTGTGATTGGTGTGAAACAGTGTGATTAGTGAGATCAGTGTGAACAGTGTGATTAGTGAGATTAGTGTGAACATTGTGATTAGTGTGAACAGTGTGAACAGTGTGATTAGTGAGATTAGTGAGATTAGTGTGAACAGTGTGATTAGTGTGAACAGTGTGATTAGTGTGATTAGTGAGATTAGTGTGAACAGTGTGATTAGTGTGAACAGTGTGATTAGTGTGATTAGTGTGAACATTGTGATTAGTGTGAACAGTGTGATTAGTGAGATTAGTGAGATTAGTGTGAACAGTGTGATTAGTGTGAACAGTGTGATTAGTGAGATTAGTGTGAACAGTGTGATTAGTGTGTCAGTGTGATTAGTAAGTAAACACTGTGATTAGTGAGATTAGTGAGATTAGTGTGAACAGTGTGATTAGTGTGATTAGTGTGAACAGTGTGATTAGTGTGATCAGTGTGATCAGTGAGATCAGTGTGTCAGTGTGATTGGTGTGAACAGTGTGATTAGTGAGATTAGTGTGAACAGTGTGATTAGTGTGAACAGTGTGATTAGTGTGATCAGTGTGATCAGTGAGATCAGTGTGTCAGTGTGTTCAATAGTTTGGCTCCGCCCATCACTAGGCCAGACTAAAAGGTGTAGGGTTAGGGTTAGGTTGTAGCTGAAATCTGGGAGTGACTCAGATAATTAAACTCTCACTTAGTGTTAAATACAGCAAACAGCAAGCATACGACATCATTCATAAAGATAAATTACAGGCCATAACGATGTGAAAAAAGGACATGAAGATCTCAGAAATCTGTTCTAAGGTTTTAGACAACAAAGTAAATGTCCATTACATCAGCAAGTTAAATTGGGTTGAGCAGAATCTCCACCCCAAACTAACTCAGACTCCACCCCAAACTAACTCAGACTCCACCCCAAACTAACTCAGACTCCACCCCAAACTAACTCAGACTCCACCCCAATCTAACTCAGACTCCACCCTAAACTAACTCAGACTCCACCCCAAACTAACTCAGACTCCACCCCAAACTAACTCAGACTCCACCCCAAACTAACTCAGACTCCACCCCAATCTAACTCAGACTCCACCCTAAACTAACTCAGACTCCACCCCAAACTAACTCAGACTCCACCCCAAACTAACTCAGACTCCACCCCAATCTAACTCAGACTCCACCCTAAACTAACTCAGACTCCACTCCCAAACTAACTCAGACTCCACCCCAAACTAACTCAGACTCCACCTCAAACCAACTCAGACTCCACCCTAAACTAACTCAGACTCCACCCCAAACTAACTCAGACTCCACCCCAAACCAACTCAGACTCCACCTCAAACTAACTCTGACTCCACCCCAAACTAACTCTGACTCCACCCCAAACCAACTCTGACTCCTTCCCAAACCAACTCAGACTCCACCTCAAACTAACTCTGTCATTTCCTTTTCCAGAATTTTCCACTATCTTATTAATTTAAATATTGCAGATAAAAACAAATAAATTTTTTTTTTCTTTTCTTTTTCCTGGAGTAAATTTTTGTGTGTATTTACTGATTCTCTGATTATTTCTTGACTATGTTGACTTTGATGATTCCATGTATTTACTTTATTATATTATTTCTGTTCCTTAATTCCTAAATTATATTTCTCATTATTTTAAGTTATATATTTTACATCATTTTATTTTTCTCATATTTTTTTTGTCTGTTATTTTGATGTTTTATAATCTGTAAGGAACTGAAGAAAATGTGTGTTAAAATTCTTCACCCTGGAAATATAATGAACTTTAGATTATTATAAAAATTAATATAATTAAATAATTATAAAAACAAAAACAGTAATAAAAATAATAGTTTAAAATATAATCTTAAGCATTATTCTACAATTATTATTATTTATTTATTGCAGCTCAAAGAGAAACGGTTTCAGAGCCACCAGTTTGCTTACTCACCCACACTGTACTGCGTTAGTGAGATGTGTGAGTGTATGTGTAAGTGTGTGTGTGTGTGTGTGTGTGTGTGTGTGTGTGTGTGTGTGTGCTTGTTACAGGAGTTTGTGTAACACCTCCACACACACTGAGGCTTTAGACCCCGACTGGCCCTTTTCCCACTGCACGACTCCCACACACACTCCCTCACACACTCCACTCTCTTCACCGTGTGTGTGTGTGTGTGTGTGTGTGTGTCTGTCTGTGTGTATGTGTGTGTGTGTCTGTGGGCAATCAAAGCCAAGCTGCTTATATAATAGTGTTTGGAGGAGGCAGTTGAGCGCAGGCTGAGATATTTTGCACACAAGGACATGATACACACCGACTCTGATTAATAAGACACATAAATTAGCATCATTTTAACAATAAATACTGTGTTTAAAAAATAAAGGTTACTGGAGGGTTGAAACATTGCTAAGTAGTGCGTAGGGGGGGGTAGTGTGGAGGGAGGGAAAGTAGTGCGGAGGGGGGGAGTAGTGCGGAGGGAGGGGAAGTAGTGCGGAGGTGGGGGAAGTAGTGCAGAGGGAGGGGAAGTAGTGAGGGGGGAGGGAGGGAGGGAAAGTAGTGCGGAGGGAGGGGAAGTAGTGTGGGGGGAGGGAGGGAGGGAAAGTAGTGCGGAGGGAGGGAAAGTAGTGCGGAGGGAGGGAAAGTAGTGCGGAGGGAGGGGAAGTAGTGCGAGGGGAGGGAGGGAGGGAAAGTAGTGTGGAGGGAGGGAAAGTAGTGTGGGGGGGAGGGAGGGAAAGTAGTGCGGAAGGGGGGGAAGTAGTGCGTTATTGAGTGACATGTAAACAGATTGCTGGCTGAATAATTGGAATCAAAATAGGAAACGACTGACAAATTTACCTGCAGCCTGTGTCCATCATATCACACACACACACACACACACACACACACACACACACACACACACACACACACACACACACACACACACCATTTCAGCATGAACAGCAGTTTAATATCTATCAAAATAATAAGTGACCTGAGTGCAGAAATAAACAGCAGAAACTCGGCTGGAAATGTTTCTGTTTTAACTCGAGTTTTAACCCCAAACTAACTCGAGTTTTAACCCCAAACTGACTCGAGTTTTAACCCCAAACTGACTCGAGTTTTAACCCCAAACTAACTGGAGTTTTAACCCCAAACTAACTGGAGTTTTAACCCCAAACTGACTCGAGTTTTAACCCTAAACTAACTCGAGTTTTAACCCCAAACTAACTGGAGTTTTAACCCCAAACTAACTGGAGTTTTAACCCCAAACTAACTGGAGTTTTAACCCCAAACTGACTCTAGACTTTTGTGTGATGTAATGAAATGAATTTGAGCTTTGAGGAGGCGAGTATGATCGGACGTGAGCAGTAAATATCTCCTACTAATTGTGATGTAAATCCTGAGATTCTGAGACTAAAGCAGTCACTACAGAGTTATTACAACATTTTACTCTTTATCAACAAAAGTTTGATCAAATTGCCCCAATGTGAAAACAATAAGAAAGTTGTAGTAAAATAAAGTGAGGTCCGTGTGAAGGAGACGCAGTATGAAGTTCAGACTCGCTGTAAAGACGATCACTGATTCAGATCTCTGGCCCTGCAGCAGTCATTAATCACTGATTTTCTCCACATTCACCCTGGGTCTATAAATAAATAAATAAATAAATAAATAAATAAATAAATAAATAAATAAATAAATAAATAAAATAAATAAATAAATAAATAAATAAATAAATAAATAATCACCTCGTCTCATTCAGCCACAATCTCACACTTCAGTGTGGGTTAAAAAAGAAAGATCATGAGTTTATTTATTTATTTTTAGTGTTGAGAAGTTTGGAGCTTTCTGTATTTTAACATTACAGTTTTATGGTCAATATTGTTGGTCTTTTCAACATAAAACATTTATATATTTTATTTATTTAACACATTTTGGACCCCATCATTCTGTTACTCCATCACTCATCACTGTAACTCATCACTCTGTCAGTTCACCACTCCGTCACTCATCACTCCGTCACTCATCACTCCGTCACTCATCACTCCGTCACTCTGTAACTCATCACTTTATCTCGCTCACTCATCACTCTGTCACTTCACCACTCCGTCACTCATCACTCTGTAACTCATCACTCTGTCACTTCACCACTCCGTCACTCATCACTCTGTAACTCATCACTCTGTCACTCCATCACTTCATCACTCTGTCACTCCATCACTTCACCACTCCGTCACTCATCACTCCATCACTCATCACTCTGTCACTCTGTAACTCATCACTTTATCTCGCTCACTCATCACTCCATCACTCTGTCACTAATCACTCCATCACTGTGTCACTCATTACTCCATCACTCATCTCTCCATCACTTTGCCACCCATCACCCCGTCACTCATTACTCATCACTCTGTCACTAATCACTCCATCGCTCTGTCACTAATCACTCCATCGCTCTGTCACTAATCACTCCATCGCTCTGTCACTAATCACTCCATCACTAATTACTCCATCGCTCTGTCACTAATCACTCCATCGCTCTGTCACTAATCACTCCATCGCTCTGTCACTAATCACTCCATCACTAATCACTCCATCACTAATCACTCCATCGCTCTGTCATTAATCACTCCATCACTCTGTCACTAATCACTCCATCACTCTGTCACTAATCACTCCATCACTAATCACTCCATCACTCTGTCACTAATCACTCCATCACACTGTCACTAATCACTCCATCACTCTGTCACTAATCACTCCATCACTCTGTCACTAATCACTCCATCACTCTGTCACTAATCACTCCATCACTCTGTCACTAATCACTCCATCACTCTGTGTATCCATTTTTACCTTTTCTAGTTTCTTCGACTTTATTGTTTATTTAATGTTTTTACAGAATCTTCAGCAGCTGAAGAACATTATTGTGTTTGAAACATTCCAGTTTTTCGATGCGTCACATGCTGGATTTCTGCAGCCTTTTTCAGCCCACACACACACACACACACACACACACACACACACACACACACACACACACACACACACACACACACACACACACACACACTTCAGAGGCTCTTAACAGGAAACACTTCACAGAAGTAAAGAGTTTGGCTGCATTATTCTTCACTTTAGTATTTATTGTTTTTATCGTTTGTTGTACTTTAACTTTTACATTTATTTATAGTTTTTTTCTTACATAATTTTATTATTCTGTAAAGCCAAATGCAGAAGACGTTGAATCCATGTGTGGTGTAATAGAACAACACAAGACAAATGATCCAAAACTTTAGCAACAGTTCAAAAAACAGCCAAAAGTTCAGAG
>NC_062538.1:23041818-23046818 GCF_022655615.1 Tachysurus fulvidraco
CGTGTGTGGGTATATGTGTCTGTGTGTGTGTCTATGTGTGTGTGTGTGTGTCTATGTGTGTGTTTGTGTGTAAGTGTGTGTCTGTGTGTGTGTTTGTGTGTGTGTGTCTGTGTGTGTGTGTAAGTGTATGTGTGTGTTTGTGTGTGTGTTTGTGTGTGTGTGTCTGTGTGTGTGTCTGTGTGTGTGTAAGTGTGTGTCTGTGTGTGTGTGTGTAAGTGTGTGTGTGTGTGTCTGTGTGTGTGTAAGTGTGTGTCTGTGTGTAAGTGTGTGTTTGTGTGTCTGTGTCTGTGTGTGTGTAAGTGTGTGTCTGTGCGTGTGTGTGTGCGTGTGTGTGTGTGTTTTCTATGGCTGTAGTGGTATAAACTCTACCACAGCAGAATAAATCGACTCAGTAACAAACACATCACTGCTTTATCTTCCTGTAACACACTAATATGGAGCCACACAATAACACAATGTTGTGTAGCGTCACTTCTGTACATCACAAACACTACAAAATAAATATCTATTCATGTGCTTTTTACTGATGGAGAAAAATCCTGGAAGTAAAAAACAACAATCGGATCGAAAGGAATTGACAGACACACTAACGCCATGACAGCATCATCAACGTCATTAGACAGGAAATGACATCATATTACATCCATTACAACATCATTAGACAGGAAATGACATCATATTACATCAATTACAACGTCATTAGACAGGAAATGACATCATATTACATCAATTACAACGTGATTAGACAGGAAATGACATCATATTACATCAATTACAACGTCATTAGACAGGAAATGACATCATATTACATCAATTACAACGTCATTAGACAGGAAATGACATCATACGACACAAAATGCTTCCAGTTTTTACTTTGTTCTGATGCTATAAGGTTCATTTAGGCGTCAGGATTCAAGCTGGAGCACAAAAGACTTGAACTAAAAGTCTGAGTATCAACAACACAGCAGACATTCACACCATAACAAACACACAACCTTCAGACGCCTGGTGATGAAACGTACACAGGGCTGAACACACAGTGGGTGTGAGGTGAGGCGCTAGGGCTGATGGGTAATGTAGCTCAGTGTGAAGGTTTTAATCCATTTCTTACCTTTAAATGTTGTGTGTTTGGTGTAGGGTGCGATTCTCACCACCATGCTCGCCACCAGAAACTTCTCAGGTACGTAACACACACTGTTTACGTCAACACTCACGTCCTTCTGATCCTTTACTAATGAACAGGTTTGGTTTGACTTTGCTGTAGAAATTTATTTCATCTTATCGATTTAAATCTACTTTTCATTTGTTACTTGAACTTGGTGACCATAAACCTGCTCACACACACACACACACACACACACACACACACACACACACACACACACACACACACACACACACACACACACACACACGGGTGCTGGAGTGTGACGCTGCTGTGAGATGTTCTCCTTTTAACAGGATTAATAAGGTGGAACTAAAAGCAGCAGAGAGAAAGTATACTTGCTTATTAATCAGAGGCTCAGTGACAGAAAAGTGAAGCTGAAGCTGTAGTTAAAGTCATTAGTGCCACGATTCCCCTCAACACTCTGTGTAATTAACACGCTGGACTCCAGTCACAATGTTTTACTCAAATAGTCCAGTTTAACTAACACTGACCTTCTGTCTCAGCTGAACATCGTCTTACACTGATGACCTTCAGAACACTGATGACCTTCAGAACACTGCTTCATCAACACCAACTTTATTACTAACTTCACCATAATTACAGAGAGAGAGAGAGAGAGAGAGAGAAAGAAGGAGAGAGAGACAGAATGAGAGAGAGAGAGAGAGAGAGAGAGAGAGAGAGAGAGAGAGAGAGAGAGAGAAAGGAGAGAGAGAGAGACAGAATGAGAGAGAGAGATTTGGATTTAAAATAAGAACATTTATCGTTCTCATGGCTTGGTAACTGAAGGCCATGTAAGTTCTCCTTTATCTCCTGTAGAAAGGTTCTATAGTAAGAGAGTCATAAGAGACCCATCAGGCTCACATCAGGCCCAGGTGAATGTGGACCATCACTTTAGTCAGTCTGGAGGCTTAGAGCAGTTTAGAGTCAGTGTACATTAGTGACACGAGGCACCAGTTCTTCAGGTCTGTCAGGTCTCCCTTTCTTTGGCAATAGTGTGAGGACGACGCTCCTGCAGCTCAAAGTGAGTCTGTTGCTCCTTACCTCCTGCCCTATCATTGCCCAGATGGTCTCGTAAAACCCAACAGGAGACGTTTATTCCTGGAGCCCATCCATTTTGCCCTGGAGAGCCTCGTGAAGCTCCTCCAGTGTCAGCTCTTTGTCTACCTCCCTGGCCGCTTCCTCAGAGAGCTTTGTCAGGTTCAGGAGGACGTTTTCGTCCACGATGCTCTGATTCTGTTCACACAGAATATATGAAACTTTTCTGTCCATTCTTCTGCTCTAAACTGTAAAGGAACTTGTGAGGAGCGTTCATCTCCATCGTGCTGTTAAAGCATGAGCACAGATAAGAACTAAAACCTCATCCTCATAAAAAGGGCGACTTAGTGTTGTGTAGTGACTTATAATCACCACCCCATCCCTCCTTCCCCCAATCAGCAGACATCACCGTGGGTTTCCTGAAGCTTAACGGCATCAATACGCTTCTGCTTTAGAAGTTTATATGACATAATCCTCTCGCACATTAACATTCACGCTCACAAGGTGGTTCACACTCATTATAAACTGTACATAAACTAAACGGAGGGTAAAAACGTCTCCAACATTAAACACATTCTAACTCCTTCACTTTAGTTAGCAGTTTCTTAACATCAGTAAAATCTCCTTCTCTTCTAAAATGTTTCACATCCTGAATAAAATGTCTGTCTGAGGAAAAACTCCTCGAATACAATTTGTTTTTAATTCTTTAACATCTCCTGCACTTTCCACAACACTTATCTGTTCCTGGTGTGAACCGAAGGCAGACGCTGACACACACTCTTCAGTCTGACTCCATTTCTTATATCTTTGTTTCTTTTTTGCTTCTTTCTGTCCATTACCTTGTTTTTTCCTCTATGTTGGTACTTTAACACTGGGCTCCATCTCCTCTGTGCTCACCACACACACACACACACACACACACACACACACACACACACACACACACACACACACACACACACACACACACACACACACACCACCCTCACACTGTGCCGGCGAATCAAACTTTCACACAGTTTTGTGCTCAGAGCCACCATGCTCCTCACACACACATGACACACACACAACACACATACAACACACACATAAAACACACACACACACACAGCGATAACAGACATGATGGTCAGAAGGCCGGTGCTTTCAGGATCAGTCTACAGCACGTCCAAATTTAGCTAAAGTGTTGACTAAAATAACATAACAGCCGGGGAAACACCCTGACACACACACACACACACACACACACACACACACACACACACACACACACACACACACACACACACACACTGCAGACAGAGACAGTGAGGTAGCGAGTGTGGCGTGCTGCTGAAAGGAGATACACACATTCAGGAAGGAATGCTAGCTGAAGTGTTGCTAATTCAGGAGCAGTGGAGTGAAGTACACACACACACACACACACACACACACACACACACACACACACACACACACACACACACACACACACACACACTCCAGCCACGTCTCACTCACCGTGGAGTTCACAACACTGATCTGGACCGACACGATCAGTGTGATTGAGGAGTTTCATCTGCTCATCATGCCCTTTGCTTTGCTCTTCTGGGCCTTTGTACCATTTCTCATCGTTCTCTCGCTCTTTTTCTTTCTCTCTCGTTCAGGAGGGAAGAGTGGAGCCAGCAAGAAGACGGATGGAGTGAAGGTGAGACACACTGATGCCTCTGAAGCTCTGAATGTGTAATGGTGGTGTTGTGTAGTGCTGAGAAACTGTGGACAATAACTTAAGGAACTTCTGCTGTTTCACCTGAAATCTTCACTCAGTTTGTGACTTTCACCTTTAACCTGTAACTGATCACGTTAGTCGCTGCGATCGATAAAACGGATTAGAACAATAAACACGAGCTAACTGAAATATATCAGTATAGAAATATATAAATAAATATATAGAGAAATCTTATAAAATTACTGAGTGAGCTCATTCAGCTTTTTTATGTTGGCTACATTGCTAATGACATGCAGTAGCAGGAGAAGATCGTAAGGAGTTAGTGTAACACACACAGGCTGAAATGATCAGACTAGTGTAACACACACAGGCTGAAATGATCAGACTAGTGTAACACACACAGGCTGAAATGATCAGACTAGTGTAACACACACAAGCTGAAATGATCAGACTAGTGTAACACACACAAGCTGAAATGATGAGACTAGTGTAACACACAAGCTGAAATGATCAGACACTAATCAGACTAGTGTAACACACACAAGCTGAAATGATCAGACTAGTGTAACACACACAGGCTGAAATGATCAGACTAGTGTAACACACACAAGCTGAAATGATCAGACTAGTGTAACACACACAAGCTGAAATGATGAGACTAGTGTAACACACACAGCCTGAAATGATCAGACTAGTGTAACACACACAAGCTGAAATGATGAGACTAGTGTAACACACACAAGCTGAAATGATCAGACTAGTGTAACACACACAAGCTGAAATGATGAGACTAGTGTAACACACACAAGCTGAAATGATCAGACTAGTGTAACACACACAAGCTGAAATGATCAGACTAGTGTAACACACACAGGCTGAAATGATCAGACTAGTGTAACACACAAGCTGAAATGATCAGACTAGTGTAACACACACAGCCTGAAATGATCAGACTAGTGTAACACACACAGGCTGAAATGATCAGACTAGTGTAACACACAGCCTGAAATGATCAGACTAGTGTAACACACACAAGCTGAAATGATCAGACTAGTGTAACACACACAAGCTGAAATGATCAGACTAGTG
>NC_062538.1:23049318-23051818 GCF_022655615.1 Tachysurus fulvidraco
AGTAACGGCTCATTTACAGGGAACATCGTAGATTAAGGTGAAGTTTTGCTAAAGTGAGAAGATGTTTATGTAATACATTTACGTTCAGGTGAAGCTGTAAAGTTCTCCACATCTTCAGGACAGACGAGTTTACACTTCTGTGTGTTTCTCAGGAACACGAATACACACTTGTAGTTTTTGGTCTTAACCAAACTGTGAAGAGAGAAGAGTGAGAGTCTGGGGAGGAAACACCGTTTATAGCAGTTATAATGTGAGAGACAACAGGAACAAACTTTTACTGATCATTAAATGGACAAAAATTTGACCTTGTTCTTTAATAAATAATATTGACTTTGTTGCTCAGTGTTGTGAGTGAAATAAGACACTCGGTGATGTGAAGGTGGAGGACAATATTCATCACCCTGTTGTGTGTTATTGATTACGGAGGGGTTCATTATAACAGTTATTAATCAGGCATTTACGTGTGTGTGTGTGTGTGTGTGTGTGTGTGTGTGTGTGTGTGTGTGTGTGTGTGTGTGTGTTAGTTGATTAGTTGGTCTTACTGGAGTGTGATCCGTCCTGGTGGTCCTGCTGTTCTGCAAGCTGATTGGACACTGCGGAAGCTGCCTGACTACCCACAATCCATTGCTTCCCATCTTACATCCAGCATCCAGACTTGAGTTCATTTCTCTTTCACACACACACACACACACACACACACACACACACACACACACACACACACACACACACACACACACACACACACACATTTTCCTTCATCACACACATTATGGGTCATTTTAGTTTTCCGTGGATTTCCCTGGAATGTTATTCTCGGAATGTTTACAGGACATCAGGGCAGCATGTGACTGTAAGTTATAGTTTGTTTATACCATAAATAATTCACTGAATTATAAAACAACTTGTTTGCTGAAAGACTGAATGACTTCTCAGAAAGAAACACAAATCATTTTCATTTTTTTCCTATAATAAATTCTACAATATTATTAACAACAACACGAAACTTTAATGTGAATCGTAACGTTCAGTCAGGGGTCAGGGGTCAGGGGTCAGGTCCACATTCAGTGTTCAGTTTTATATAGATGACTTTTGTTCCTCATTCTGAAACTAAATAAGAGTGTTAATGAGCTGAGAGTGTTAATGAACTGAGAGTGTTAATGAGCTGAGAGTGTTAATGAACAAGCTGAAAGGACAATAAACACAAACACACAAACAGGAGCATGGACTAAAACAGACACTAGGAGGTAAACACAACAAACAAACAAACAAACAAACAAACAAACAAGCAAACAAACATAAGTGTAAGGAACTGCAGTGTGACTCTGTGACAAAGTCAAAGCTAAAGCTAGGAATAAGTTTAAACGATGCTAACGCTAACGCTAGCAGCAGACTGGTGGCTTTAATATACGTAAAGCTGAAAGAATTCAAAACTTTATAATAGAATAAAATGACTAAAGTATTTTAAAGTGTAACGTAATTAAAATCCACATATTATTGTTATTAAATCCTATAAAAGAAACATTTTCATTTGATGGCGTTTGCTAAGCATCATACAGCTAAAGGAACAATAAAGTTAATATCATTAAAACATCTCTTGTTAAGAGCGATATTTTACCGTCCAGTCACTGAAAGGAAACACAACACAGTTATTATCTATTTTTATAAAATAATCAGATAATTCTATAGAATGGTGTCAGAGGTTTCGGATGTGTAAAGTTTCAGGTTTTTGTTCAGTTTTAACATCATTAATGAGAGGAAAGTGCTGGAGTGTGAATGCAGTGAGATTTCAGTTTAGGGACAGATAAAAAGAGACACGGACACTTTAACGGTTCTTCCAGAAAATCAGGTGACGACGCTTTAGAAAAGCACACTTAATAACTTTATTCACATTTTCCCTTAAACCACTTCACTATATACATGAAGATATGCGAGAGAAAGAAACGGAGTTAAAGTCCAAACCGAGACGATAAAAATCTGCAATAAAAGGAGGAGGAAGTTGAGAAGTGAGAGATGTACGGTGTCTCGTCCTCACCTCGGCTCTCAGCACTACTGCCGTTAGTACACTTACTCATATAGGGAGCTTTTACTTGCAGTTTACTTGCATGGCCGTTTGTTTCTTTATTTATTTATTTTAGGACTTTTAGTGAAGTTTAAAGTGAAATTCTGTTCTTTTGTGAGTGTGGAAGAAACGGACTGCCGTGAATATCGAATATCGCTTGTTTGTGTGTCGTGTTTGTGACCTGAGATGAGATTATTTTGCTCCTATGCTCTAAAATTGTACAGAACACTTTTAATTCAATACTGACATGAAGCATGCAGCACATATTTAACATGATGTTTATGCACATGTGTGTTTTATATGTTCAGTGAAGTATTGAGAAAAGTAGCAGAGTGAATCGTGACCCGTGCTACCCTGCATACAGCTGTCAATAAAAATTATTATTATTATTATTATTATTATTATTATTATTATTATTATTATTATTATTATTATTGC
>NC_062539.1:2500-5000 GCF_022655615.1 Tachysurus fulvidraco
AGGGCCTCGAAAGAGACCTGTATCGTTATTTTTCGTCACTACCTCCCCGTGTCGGGAATGGGTAATTTGCGCGCCTGCTGCCTTCCTTGGATGTGGTAGCCGTTTCTCAGGCTCCCTCTCCGGAATCGAACCCTGATTCCCCGTTACCCGTGGTCACCATGGTAGGCGCCTATAGTACCATCGAAAGTTGATAGGGCAGACATTCGAATGAGACGTCGCCGCCGCGGGGGGCGCGCGATCGGCCCGAGGTTATCTAGAGTCACCAAAGCGGCCGGGGGGCCCGAGACCCCCCGGATGGGTTTTGGGTCTGATAAATGCACGCATCCCCCGCCGACTCCCCCCCGCCCCGCGAGGGGAAAAGAGGGAGAGCGGGGTCAGCGCTCGTTTGCATGTATTAGCTCTGGAATTACCACAGTTATCCGAGTAACGTGTGGAGCGATCAAAGGAACCATAACTGATTTAATGAGCCATTCGCAGTTTCACTGTACCGTCCGTGTGCACTTAGACCTGCATGGCTTAATCTTTGAGACAAGCATATGTTACTGGCAGGATCAACCAGGTAGCGCCCCATGAGAGAGAGGGGGGGGGGGGGAGAGAGAGAGAAGGCGGCTTGCAAAACGCACGCGCCCCCCAAAAACCCACCCCCCACCCCACCCCCCAACACGTGGTGGACAGGAGCGGGGGAAGAAAAGAAAAGGTGGCGGAGGTGGCGGTGGCGAGGGCGGGGCGGGGGGGGGGTGGTGGAAAGGAGACGCCCACGGGCGTCCCAACTCCTCCGCCGTTGCCGCCTCGTCCTTCTCCACCTCATCCTCCTTTCTCCACACCCTTCTTTCTTTCTGCTCCTCCAACTCGTTTCTCATTTTTGAGCCCTTTTGGTTTGGATTGTTTTCTTGGGAGACCGGGGGGGAAAGCTGTGATTTCCACCAGGGCGGGCTCCGCTCGACGACCGTCTATACCCGGACAGACAAAAAAAAAGCTGGCGGGTACAGGGCCGGGTAAACGGAGCGTGCCGCCCCCAGGGTGGGGTCTTTCACGGGCCGCCTCGGAGGACTGGCCGTCTACGACTCCCTAGGACGAGCAAAGGTGGGTGACCGGACACGAAAGAAGGGTTTTTGCGGGCAAAAAAAAAAAAGAGCACAGGACAGAGAGGGAGAGAACAAAAAAGATCACGAGAACCCGGTTACCCGTTTACCCGTTTTCTCCTTATTCTTATTCTTCTCCCAATCCTGGTATTCTTTTTAAAAGCCCACCTCGTATGCCCAACGAAACGGTCCGGAACCACTACGAAATTCGTAAAGGCTGACCCGCTGAATCGGGGAGGAACTGCCGTGCCCACGGTGGCCTAAGGAGGCCGGGCTGGCGCCTACCCCAGGCGGGTCTCGTGTTCCGATCTGCCAGCGTAAAACCCACAGAGGAGGGACACACAAGTGTGGTGGTGGGTGTGTGTGTGAGGACTTTGTCAATTTCGTAGAAATTCTCATTCGAAGAAACATGACAAGAGTCCAACAGTGCTTGCCGCCCTAGAATCGCCACTGCCCCCTGAAATCCCGACGGTACCTTTCTGGGCACTGCCAGTCTCAGCCCCCCCCCCTATGCCCACCAACCCCCCCACACCCCCCCCTCCCAAGGGCGGGTGAAACGGGCTCTCGCGGACGAAAACCGGGCGCTCCTTGTCGCCCGGCGGGTCAGGAAAATCAGACTTTGTCGTATTCCTCTACACCCCCCCCTCGCCCCCCCCTCACCCCCCACCCCCCACCCCACCCCCCAGGGCGGGTGAAACGGGCTCTCGCGGACGAAAACCGGGCGCTCGTTGTCGCCCGGCCGGTCAGGAAAATCAGACTTTGTCGTTTTCCTCTACCTCCCCCCCCCCTCATCCCCACCCCCCAGGGCGGGTGAAACGGGCTCTCGCGGACGAAAACCGGGCGTTCGCTGTCGCCCGGCCGCTCTGCCGGTCGGAAAAATCAGACTTTGTCGTTTTCCATCGAACCCCCCCCCCCCCCCCCAAATCCAGCCAGCAAGAGCTCTCATTCTGCCTGGGTGAGAGCCAGATCCGCCCCTGTCATTCTCTGGGGTGGACACCTGGTACAAAATTCGGACTATATCATTATTATTATTGTTGTTATTGTTATTATTATTAATCCCCCCCCCCCCACACACACACACACACTTCCAGGCAGCCAGCCATCCAGCCAGTCATCCATCTGATCCAGCCAGCCAGCCAGCCATACATCTATCTGATCCATCCATCCATCCATCCATCCAGCCAGCCATCCAGCCAGCCATCCATCTGATCCATCCATCCATCCATCCAGCCAGCCATCCAGCCAGCCATCCATCCGATCCATCCATTCAGAAAGCCATCCATCCATCCCCCCCCCCCCCACCCCACCCCCCAGGGCGGGTGAAACAGGCTCTCGCGGACGAAAACCGGGCGCTCGTTGTCGCCCGGCCGGTCAGGAAAATCAGACTTTGTCGTTTTCCTCTAACGCCCCCCCCCCCC
>NC_062539.1:25000-32500 GCF_022655615.1 Tachysurus fulvidraco
TCTCCGGAATCGAACCCTGATTCCCCGTTACCCGTGGTCACCATGGTAGGCGCCTATAGTACCATCGAAAGTTGATAGGGCAGACATTCGAATGAGACGTCGCCGCCGCGGGGGGCGCGCGATCGGCCCGAGGTTATCTAGAGTCACCAAAGCGGCCGGGGGGCCCGAGACCCCCCGGATGGGTTTTGGGTCTGATAAATGCACGCATCCCCCGCCGACTCCCCCCCGCCCCGCGAGGGGAAAAGAGGGAGAGCGGGGTCAGCGCTCGTTTGCATGTATTAGCTCTGGAATTACCACAGTTATCCGAGTAACGTGTGGAGCGATCAAAGGAACCATAACTGATTTAATGAGCCATTCGCAGTTTCACTGTACCGTCCGTGTGCACTTAGACCTGCATGGCTTAATCTTTGAGACAAGCATATGTTACTGGCAGGATCAACCAGGTAGCGCCCCATGAGAGAGAGGGGGGGGGGGGGGAGAGAGAGAGAAGGCGGCTTGCAAAACGCACGCGCGCCCGAAAAACCCACCCCCCACCCCACCCCCCAACACGTGGTGGACAGGAGCGGGGGAAGAAAAGAAAAGGTGGCGGAGGTGGCGGTGGCGAGGGCGGGGCGGGGGGGGGGTGGTGGAAAGGAGACGCCCACGGGCGTCCCAACTCCTCCGCCGTTGCCGCCTCGTCCTTCTCCACCTCATCCTCCTTTCTCCACACCCTTCTTTCTTTCTGCTCCTCCAACTCGTTTCTCATTTTTGAGCCCTTTTGGTTTGGATTGTTTTCTTGGGAGACCGGGGGGGAAAGCTGTGATTTCCACCAGGGCGGGCTCCGCTCGACGACCGTCTATACCCGGACAGACAAAAAAAAAGCTGGCGGGTACAGGGCCGGGTAAACGGAGCGTGCCGCCCCCAGGGTGGGGTCTTTCACGGGCCGCCTCGGAGGACTGGCCGTCTACGACTCCCTAGGACGAGCAAAGGTGGGTGACCGGACACGAAAGAAGGGTTTTTGCGGGCAAAAAAAAAAAAAGAGCACAGGACAGAGAGGGAGAGAACAAAAAAGATCACGAGAACCCGGTTACCCGTTTACCCGTTTTCTCCTTATTCTTATTCTTCTCCCAATCCTGGTATTCTTTTTAAAAGCCCACCTCGTATGCCCAACGAAACGGTCCGGAACCACTACGAAATTCGTAAAGGCTGACCCGCTGAATCGGGGAGGAACTGCCGTGCCCACGGTGGCCTAAGGAGGCCGGGCTGGCGCCTACCCCAGGCGGGTCTCGTGTTCCGATCTGCCAGCGTAAAACCCACAGAGGAGGGACACACAAGTGTGGTGGTGGGTGTGTGTGTGAGGACTTTGTCAATTTCGTAGAAATTCTCATTCGAAGAAACATGACAAGAGTCCAACAGTGCTTGCCGCCCTAGAATCGCCACTGCCCCCTGAAATCCCGACGGTACCTTTCTGGGCACTGCCAGTCTCAGCCCCCCCCCCTATGCCCACCAACCCCCCCACACCCCCCCCTCCCAAGGGCGGGTGAAACGGGCTCTCGCGGACGAAAACCGGGCGCTCCTTGTCGCCCGGCGGGTCAGGAAAATCAGACTTTGTCGTATTCCTCTACACCCCCCCCTCGCCCCCCCCTCACCCCCCACCCCCCACCCCACCCCCCAGGGCGGGTGAAACGGGCTCTCGCGGACGAAAACCGGGCGCTCGTTGTCGCCCGGCCGGTCAGGAAAATCAGACTTTGTCGTTTTCCTCTACCTCCCCCCCCCCTCATCCCCACCCCCCAGGGCGGGTGAAACGGGCTCTCGCGGACGAAAACCGGGCGTTCGCTGTCGCCCGGCCGCTCTGCCGGTCGGAAAAATCAGACTTTGTCGTTTTCCATCCCCCCCCCCCCCCCCCCCAAATCCAGCCAGCAAGAGCTCTCATTCTGCCTGGGTGAGAGCCAGATCCGCCCCTGTCATTCTCTGGGGTGGACACCTGGTACAAAATTCGGACTATATCATTATTATTATTGTTGTTATTGTTATTATTATTAATCCCCCCCCCCCCCACACACACACACACACTTCCAGGCAGCCAGCCATCCAGCCAGTCATCCATCTGATCCAGCCAGCCAGCCAGCCATACATCTATCTGATCCATCCATCCATCCATCCATCCAGCCAGCCATCCAGCCAGCCATCCATCTGATCCATCCATCCATCCATCCAGCCAGCCATCCAGCCAGCCATCCATCCGATCCATCCATTCAGAAAGCCATCCATCCATCCCCCCCCCCCCCCCACCCCACCCCCCAGGGCGGGTGAAACAGGCTCTCGCGGACGAAAACCGGCCGCTCGTTGTCGCCCGGCCGGTCAGGAAAATCAGACTTTGTCGTTTTCCTCTAACGCCCCCCCCCCCTCATCCCCACCCCCCAGGGCGGGTGAAACGGGCTCTCGCGGACGAAAACCGGGCGTTCGCTGTCGCCCGGCCGCTCTGCCGGTCGGAAAAATCAGACTTTGTCGTTTTCCATCCACCCCCCCCCCCCCCCCCCAAATCCAGCCAGCAAGAGCTCTCATTCTGCCTGGGTGAGACCCAGATCCGCCCCTGTCATTCTCTGGGGTGGAAACCTGCTACAAAATTCGGACTATATCATTATTATTATTATTATTATTGTTATTGTTATTATTATTAATCCCCCCCCCCACACACACACACAGACACACACACTTCCAGGCAGCCAGCCAGTCATCCATCTGATCCAGCCAGCCAGCCAGCCATACATCTATCTGATCCATCCATCCATCCATCCATCCATCCATCCATCCATCCATCCATCCGTCTCATCCATCCATCCATCCATCCATCCATCCATCCATCCATCCATCCAGCCAGCCAGCCATCGATCCATCCATCCA
Source organism: Tachysurus fulvidraco (assembly GCF_022655615.1). Classification (NCBI taxonomy): domain Eukaryota; kingdom Metazoa; phylum Chordata; class Actinopteri; order Siluriformes; family Bagridae; genus Tachysurus; species Tachysurus fulvidraco. The sequence goes on from NC_062539.1 coordinate 27,884, forward strand.
TCCATCTGATCCAGCCAGTCATCAATCTGATCCATCAATCCATCTGATCCATCCATCCATCCATCCATCCATCCATCCATCCATCCATCCGTCTCATCCATCCATCCATCCATCCATCCATCCATCCATCCATCCATCCATCCAGCCAGCCAGCCATCGATCCATCCATCCATCCATCTGATCCAGCCAGTCATCAATCTGATCCATCAATCCATCTGATCCATCCATCCATCCATCCATCCATCCATCCATCCATCCATCCAGAAAGCCATCCATCCATCTGACACAGCCATCCATTCATCCACCCATCCATCTGACACAGCCAGCCAGCCAGCCATCTGATCCAGCCAGTCATCCATCCACCCATCTGATCTATCCATCTGATCCATCCATCGATCCATCCATCCATCCATCCATCCATCCATCCATCCATCCATCCATCCATCCAGCCATCCATCTGATCCATCCATCCATCCATCCATCCAGCCAGCCATCCATCCATCCGATCCATCCATTCAGAAAGCCATCCATCCATCCAGAAAACCATCCATCCATCTTATCCATCCATCCATCCATCCATCCATCCATCCATCCATCCAGAAACCCATCCATCCATCCAGAAAGCCATCCATCCATCTGATCCATCCATCCATCCATCCTTCCATCCATCCATCCAGAAAGCCATCCATCCATCTGATTTATCCATCAATCCATCCATCCATCCATCCATCCATCCAGCCAGCCATCAAGCCAGCCATCCATCCATCCGATCCATCCATTCAGAAAGCCATCCATCCATCCCCCCCCCCCCACCCCACCCTCCAGGGCGGGTGAAACGGGCTCTCGCGGACGAAAACCGGGCGCTCGTTGTCGCCCGGCCGGTCAGGAAAATCAGACTTTGTCGTTTTCCTCTACCGCCCCCCCCCCCTCATCCCCACCCCCCAGGGCGGGTGAAACGGGCTCTCGCGGACGAAAACCGGGCGTTCGCTGTCGCCCGGCCGCTCTGCCGGTCGGAAAAATCAGACTTTGTCGTTTTCCATCCATCCATCCATCCATCCATCCATCCATCCATCCAGAAAGCCATCCATCCATCTTATCCATCCATCCATCCATCCAGAAAGCCATCCATCCAGAAAGCCATCCATCCATCTGATCCATCCATCCATCCATCCTTCCATCCATCCATCCAGAAAGCCATCCATCCATCTGATTTATCCATCAATCCATCCATCCATCCGTCCATCCAGAGAGCCATCCATCCAGAAAGCCATCCATCCATCTGATCCATCCATCCATCCATCCATCTGATCCATCCATCCATCTATCCATCCATCCATCTGATCCCGACAGTCATCCATCTGATCCATCTGATCCAGCCAGTCATCCATCAGATCCATCCATCCATCCATCCATCCATGCATCCATCCATCCGATCCATCCATCCATCCATCCATCCATCCATCCATCCAGAAAGCCATCCATCCATCCATCCATCCATCCATCCATCCATCTGATCCATCTATCCATCCATCCATCCATCCATCCATCTTATCCATCCATCCATCGATCCAGCCATCCATCTTATCCACCCACCCGTACATACATACATACATACATACATACATACATACATACATACATACATACATACATACATACGTACGTCCGCCACACTGCAGTACAGAACCCTGCGCTCCAGCAGGGCCCGGGCACCCACACTTAAGCACTCCCCCACTGACTGGCATGAAAAGCGCAGACAAAGAAGCCTGGCCCCTGGGATAGCCACCCATTCCATTAGCACTAACCCCCGGTAGAACTGACAATACTTTAACATGGAGTTCCCCTGGGATAAACGTCTGCAGTGGGGACTTTGTCCTTTTTTTTTTTTTTTTTTTTTTTTTAATATCCCTTCCCCTTCAAGGCCCTTCTCCCCCGATCTCTCTCTCTCTCTCTCTCTCTCTCTCTCTCTCTCTCTCTCTCTCTCTCTCTCCCTCTGTGTGTGTGTGTGTGTGTGTGTGTGTGTGTGTGTGTGTGTGTCTCCCCCTGGGAGAACCTAGGACTCCACGCCGGGGAAGGGGACGAAGAGGGAGGGGAAGCCCGTGGCCGGGCTCTCCTCCTCTGCCCCGACAAAAGATTGGATCGAGGGATGACTTTCAATGGATCGCAGCGATGGAGCTGCTCTGCCACTCACGACACCCCGACCCAGAATCAGGTCGTTTACGAGTCATTTAGCACCGGGTTCGACACAAACTTGCGGTGCGCAATCGGAGAGGGTGCGGCGCTCGTCCGGCCGCACCCCGGTCCGTTCGCGAACGGCTCTGCTCGCCGAGGGCCCCCGCGGGGGAACTCCCCGGCTACGCCAGACCAACCGAAGATCCGCGGCGCTGCGGTATCGTTACGTTTAGGCGGGATTCTGACTTAGAGGCGTTCAGTCATAATCCCACAGATGGTAGCTTCGCACCAGTGGCTCCTCAGCCAAGCACACGCACCAAATGTCTGAACCTGCGGTTCCTCTCGTACTGAGCAGGATTACTATTGCAACAACCGGCTCCGGTTCGGCCAGGAAGGGTCCGGGGGCGAAGGTGGCTCGCGGGCTTGCGTCCGCGAGCTTTACAGCGCCTCCCCCGCCCCGACTTCGCCGCTTACAAATGGATGGACGGATCCATCCATCCATCCATCCATCTGATCCATCCATCCATCCAGCCATCCATCCATCCATCTGATCCATCCACCCACCCACCCACCCACACACACACACACACACCCACCCACCCACACATACATACATACATACATACATACATACATACATACATACATACATACATACATACGTACGTCCGCCACACTGCAGTACGGAACCCTGCGCTCCAGCAGGGCCCGGGCACCCACACTTAAGCACTCCCCCACTGACTTGCATGAGGAATTTAGAAAAGCGCAGACAAAGAAGCCTGGCCCCTGGGATGACCACCGATTCATTTAGCACTGACCCCTGGTAGAACTGACAATACTTTAACATGGAGTTCCCCTGGGATAACCGTCTGCAGTGGGGACTTTGTCCTTTTTTTTTTTTTAATATCCCTTCCCTTTCAAGGCCCTTCCCCTCTCTCTCTCTCTGTGTGTCTCTCTGTGTCTCTCTGTGTGTCTCCCCCTGGGAGAACCTAGGCCTCCACGCCGGGGAAGGGGACGAAGAGGGAGGGGAAGCCCATGGCCGGGCTCTCCTCCTCTGCCCCTACAAAAGATGACTTTCAATGGATCGCAGCGATGGAGCTAGGATTATACTGTCGTTTTGATAGATTTTTCCTAGAGGGCTGCCCAGTAGAAGCCTGTTGGCCTTATTCGTGGCCATCCGCTGGGATCTGTGGGCTCAACATAAACTTCGTGCTGCACAGCACTCTGCCTGAGTGGTCCTGGAAACCTTGCGGTGTTAACAAAAAGGGCCACTGGCAGAGAAGGTGAGTCATGGTCTTCTACCGGTCTTCACTTTGTATACATGTGTTGTAAATGTTTATTATTGTGTGATGGTTCAGGTTTGGTAATTGTAATGTGCAGCTCTAACATTTTATTATTGCAAATAGGTCTTTAAAATAACAATTTTCTTAAATTATTAAATAGGCCTTTAAATGTAACCATTTATCTTTAAATAAATAAATTGAAAGGATTATTTTCTTAAAAGATGATCTTCATTTTAATAAATAAATAATTAATTTATTCTCTTAAATAATTAGATTTTATCTCAGTAGAATTGTTAAATACATTTATTAATTAATTATTTATTCAATTGGCTTTGGGACACGGGCCGGGGAGTGATCGACCTACGGCTTTCTACGGGGTTTCATTGAGGCTTTTTCTTTAAACAATGTCTTTTGTAAGTGCATTAAAGATCTAATTGATCTATCCAGTTTTAAAAAATCAATTGTGCTGTATGAGTTGTCCAATGTATGTGGTCATTTTCTACTTTAAAAAGTAGTGGACTTATTTCAAACAATGGATTCTCATGAGACGTAATGTATTCATTAAGCATCTCCAGATTATACTGTTTCTGGTCAGGCAAGATCTGGAATAATGGACTGCTGCTGTGTGAATAGTGGCCCTGGGAAAAGCTATAAGGGCCACCCTCCACAGGCCCTGTAGCTGTTTGATTGATGTTTTGTGTGGTTGTTGGTGTCTGTTATTGAAGCCTGCCACTAATATGACCTGTTGTGTATGTGTGTACCTGAAGTTTCTGTAGGACTTTGGTTAAGTGCAAAAAATTCGCCTCCGGAAAACTGTCTACTTGAATGTTTGTTTTTTTGATTGTGGGGATGCGGCTTAGATTAGAATCCCCTATGAAAACTATAGGTTTATGGATTGTCATGAACCAGTCTGATGATTTCCTATTTGTATTAATGTGTCTGTATGGAGCATCCCTAAATTGGGATTAGGGTTGGGTTTAGGGTTAGGATAAGGGTTTAGATTAGGGTTAGGGCTAGGATAAGGGTTGGGGGTTAGTATAAGGGTTGGGATAAGGTTTGGGATTAAAGTTAGGGTTAGGGTTATGGTTGGATTAGGGTTGGGGTTAGGATAAGGGTTGGGGTTAGGGTTAGATTTTTGGAAGTGTGCAATGACCTAGGGTTA
>NC_062539.1:37500-45000 GCF_022655615.1 Tachysurus fulvidraco
GCTGTGACGTCACACACACACTGCTGTGCACGTGAAAGAAGCATGACGGGGGTGTGTGTGTGTGTGTGTGTGTGTGTGTGTAATGAACAGCAGATGAGGGTAGTCAGCTTGGGAACTAGGGGAAAGGTCATGTTTACACCATTTGCTGCTATGGGAATTTAAATACCCTTTAAAATAAAAACTTAATTTTCATTTTGTGTATTTAATCTTATTTTGCAGAACATTTTGTAGCACACACACACACCTGTGCTTGTGTTAAATGTGTATTTAATCTTGTTTTGTAGCAACAGCAGCAAATTGTCATGATGTGTTCCTGCGAGGAGAGACAGCGAGTGGAGTTTACAGGCTGCAGCCTCAGGACTCCTCACCAATCCACGTCTACTGCCAAATGACTTCTGGTACAAATAAATCCAATAAGCAAAATAAATAAATACTGAGGTGTTGTACTTAAATTGAATTTATAAATCAGTAAGAATCTTTGTCAATTTTAGTAGCAACACATTTTTTATTAAAAACTAAAACTTGTACAAATAAAATGTTTATAAACAGCAAATAATAATGAACCATTTCTCTCTAATCACTGTGTCTACAGACGCTGGCTGGACCATTATACAGAGACGCCATGATGGATCTGTAGATTTTGATCAACTGTGGAATGAATATCAAAATGGATTTGGAAACCTTGATGGTGAGATTCTGAACTGAAACCATTGGACGTTTTTTGCATTTTAGCCCATGTTAGCAGTAGCATTAATGAAAACATTACATAATTTACTATCAGCTTAAGAATCTGTACATCAAACTGATCATCAGTAATCTTGGAGCATTGTTAAGTAAAATGTAATTTTGTGTGCAGGAGAGTTTTGGCTCGGTCTTGAGAAAATGTACCATGTGACCAAAGATGAAGATTTTATCCTGAAGATTCAAATGACTGACTGGAGAAATGAGCTTCAAAGCGTGCAGTACCGTATCCATCTCAACGGGGAGCACAGTAATTATTCTCTCCAGATTCTGGAAAGTTCTGATGGGAATTTGGAAAGTTCTTTAAGCACCGAATCATCCAGCTTGCCCTTTTCAACCCGCGACCGAGACAATGACCGCAAACACGACTTTAACTGTGCCAAACACCTTTCTGGTGAGCACCGTGACCTCAATGTCCATCTGCACCACTGTAGACAAACCGACTAAGCTCAGTTCTAACATTAACTTTTCTCCTCCTTACAGGTGGCTGGTGGTTCAGTAACTGTGGTCGCTCCAACCTCAATGGCAGGTATTTCATCACCCCCCCCAAACAGAGGCATCAGAGGAAACAGGGAATGTTCTGGAAGACCTGGCATGGTCGATATTATTCTCTGAAGTCCACAGTGATGATGATTTTACCCGTTCGCTAACACTTCTTGAAAGCTCTTCTTTACATTTGTATGGATTAATTGATTTTAAAAACGATGGACCCGAGAGAAACTACAAGGCAAACCGGCAGATTGTGGTGTTGAGCCGACGCCCAGTTCTGCATGTCTGAGAGATTCTGTAGGAAATTCTTAATGAGTTTGTTTACCAAAAAATAAATCCTTAAGTCGTGGACCAAACAGCATTTATCACTTTTAAACCACTTAAAGAAATTGCATTATTTAAAGGCATTTTCCGAGAAAAAACTCATAACTAATTTTAACTCTAGAAATGTGTAAAATCAGAGTTCTTCACAGGAGTTTGTTATTCAGCAAGTTTGAGCCTGTGCAAATTCCTGTGGACAAACTTTCAGTCACATTGACTGGTGTTAATATTTTAACTGCTGTTTTCACTTTAAATGTTAATGTTTGTGTCGGTGCTGTATTAATGTTATATGATGTGTTGTCTTATTTACATTATAGTTGTGGTTTTAACTTTTTTGTACAGTTTTATTTTCTTTCATAATTTATATTAGCCTGATCAGTGACAGTGTTATCAATTTTTACAAGGAGTTTGTTTTTGGTCATAAACAGACCAATAAAGCTCATTTTTTAAAACCCTTTCTGGTGCCTCTCTAAAATTATTGAATCACTGTCACTGGGGAGTGTGTGTGTGTGGGGGGGGGGGGTGTCTGGGAGCGTGATGAGTTGCTGTTGGGGAGGGGTGACAACTCGAGCATGAACACGTCTACAGCCTGCATGCTGCCGGGTGTACGTGCTTACACACACACTCTCTCTCTCTCTCTCTCTCACACACACACACACACACACACTATCTCACTCTCTCTCGCTCTCTCATGCAGACTTCTTAAATCAATAATAAATAGTTTTATTAATGTAAATATAAAGCTGAGACGCATTTCAAATTCATCTGTTAGGTATTAGTGGCACAGTGGTTTAATGTACTGGGAAACTGCTAAGAAAAAGATTACAGCGTTTATCACTATTTATAAGTCATTATTTTTTCAGAATTATTGTATGATAACTGTTTGTTGTGAGCTGGGAGTTAACTACCAGCCTGTATGCTAACGCACAGCTTTGTTCCCAACATGATCTCCGATTTAACTTTTAGTTTGAAACACCAGATGGCAGTGCAGGATTTTCTTTACCATGAAACATAGAGTGTTAATAAAATGAACAGTAGAGGGCACTGTTGCCCTTTTTCAGGCTGCTCGATTTGCTTGATTTATGTCTAATGAGTGTTTAACTTCTAGCTGAAGCCCTTTAATTGGGCTTGGGATGTATTTCTGTATGACAATCACTGGGTTTATTTTGGTGTATTATCTTGTGTATTGGAATAGAAATATTTTTTCAGATTCAGAATTTTGACTTTTGTCGCTGCATCTTATGACTTTAGAAAACATTATCAGTATCAGGTGAAAGCAACGTTCTATAATGTCCAGAGAAAGTAAATATAACATGTAAACCCAAGAAATATACAAAGAACTGTAAAAAGTCAGATCTAGACCTTTATTGCAACCAATTGGGATGGAGTTGATACTTTATTTACACGGGTTTGTGCCCCAGTGTGTCTCAGTTGAAGCTGTTGAACTTCAGCATTTCCTGTTTGAAATTTAAATCACCGCACTAATCCTCATGGCTGTATTTTTAACTCCAAGAGATTAAGAGTGTGTGAAGTGATTTAATCTCCTGCTCCTTGTATTCTGCTCTGTTTGTCTTGATCTTGCAGACTGCAGAGTAGCTACGTGACTCTACAATTGAGAAATTGTTTGTTTGGGTTCTTTTGTCACAGGTTAGAATTTTGAATGAACTTGGAAATTTACTTAAACCATGTTTTGATTTCTTGCTCCAGTTTTTCAGTATCTGTGACTGAACATCTATTTCTTCTTTTTCTGTTGGCCAGCAATGATGAACCACTCGAGGCGTCATTTCAAACAGCTGATAAAGAGGAGATCAAGTCTTTTTGCTAGCATTAAACTCAATGCCAGCTTCTCAGAAATCGGGGAAGAGGAGGACAGTGCTTTTCCTTTTTCACAAGACAGTTCTGTTAGACCATGGACATCGATGGACAGACTGGACAGTTCAGCAATTAAAGTAGAAGATTTAAAAAATACAAGTAAAGAAAATAAAAGTAACGATACAAAGCCACTGTACAGACATTCAGGTATGATAAGTCTTAATGTAGGTGGAAAATTGTTCCATATTTCAACACATCTGGCCATGAAATTTCCAAAATCACGGATTGGGGCTTTAGCTGTGTGTTCAGATCCTGTGAAGCGTCTGACACTCTGTGATGATTACTGTGTGACCAATAATGAATTTTTCTTTGATCGAGACCCAACGTTCTTCCACTACATCTTCCATCTTTACTACAGTAACATGCTGTGGGTAATGGAGAGTGTGTGTCCTATTTACTTTGAGGAAGAACTTGAGTTTTGGGGTTTAAACCTGAATGACACACCTCGCTGCTGTCGAATCCTGTACGAGGAAAAAGTGGATGAAATTCGAGACCAGCTGAAGGTGAATAAAGAACTGATGGCTGAAATCGAGCCAATTCACAATGATGAGGGTTTCAAAACAATGTTTCTGGGCGGTTTCCGTAAGACTCTTTGGGATTTAATGGAAAATCCATACTCGTCCGTTGGGGCAAAGTTCTTCGCTGTGTTGTCCACCACCTTTGTGCTTATCTCAATCGTGGCCATGACTCTAAACACTGTGAGTGAGCTGACACTGTATAAAATCTATGGAAAAACATACATGGAGTGTGTTGAGATCATGTCAATTCTCTTTTTCACTTTTGAGTATTTCCTTCGGCTCCTGACCACCTGCGATGTGAAGAATTTCCTGAAAAGTGCCCTGAACTTTGTTGACTTGGTAGCTGTGATGCCGTATTTTATTCAGCTGGTGTTTGAGGTGTTTTCTGATCAGGAAGATCTGAGTGTTCAGGACGACCTCAAAACAATGTCACGAGTAAGCAAAGTCAGCAAAGTCCTAAAAATTGTCAAATTGATGAGAATTTTTCGTATTCTAAAATTAGCAAGGCACTCAACAGGAATGCGAGCATTTGGTTTCACTCTGCGTCAGTGTTTCGAGCAAGTGTGCTGCTTATTTTTATTTATTATTTTAGGAATTTTTGTTTTTTCATCTCTAATGTACTCTGTGGAACAGGACGTGACGGGAACCCCCTTCAGCAGCATTCCAGATACGTGGTGGTGGGCAGCCGTGAGTACACACTCACACACACACACACACACTCACACACACACACACACACACACACACATACACACACACACACACACACACACACACACACACACACACACACACATAGAAAATACACACACGTGCACTTGATCTGGTCATGTAAGTAAACAGCAGTGCCATTTTATCACTTGTATGTATAGCACTGCTGAAGCAACAAATGCTTTTGATTAACTGTTGCTAAAATCATCTGTAGCAATCAATATCTTTTAAAAATTAGTAAAATCTAAATTCCTTTATATTTCAATGTCACACCCATCAATACAACACATTGTATGAAATCATGACATCAATATATACTTATAGCACTTGGACTGGACAAAATACTGTTAAAAAGCCATACCAGATGAGACTGCTAGCACTGAGCAGGTGAAAAATTATTGATCAAAAGGGAGGAGCTGAAAAAACAGTGAATATCCAGTAAATTTTATTCACATGAAATAACAGGCTGAAGGGAACAACATGACAGCACTTTACAGAAGCGTAGAACAGTGCATCAGTGTAGAAGAGTTCATCAGTAAAGAGGCTCATGACAGACAGTTTAGTCTGTTTCTTCTACTCTACTGTAGCTGAACCACCTGCTTGTGAAGTTGCTAGTCCTGGATGCAGGCATTCTGTTGGACTGATTGAATCAAACTACAAGCTGTACATCTGCACACTGTTTATTCATGTCAAAATAAAATGTCTGTACTCACATTGTGGTCGACGGTAAACACCACCACTATTTGTCCCTCACATCCTTCACAGTTCCTCAAAAGGCCAAAGCACTACAAACAGCTTTCATAACGTGGATACAGATTCGCTAACACTAACGCTAGTTTTCCACATTCCTTTCTCTCATTCCCTGCTCCACATTACAACTTCTCTGTTTTACAGAGAAACTACTTAAGTATGTGAAGTGACAGAGAAACACACTAGTCCAGCAGTTCCTGGTCCATGCTTTTTGTTCACATTGATACTGAGACATTCTGCTGTGAAACCTGACAAATACTGATCATAATCAATACTAAAACACACTGAGGTGCAACATTTGTGGTTTTATTGCTACAACTGCTGCTGCCAACATTTCTGGTAAAAGCAGACATTGGTATGTCGATACTATACGTACATCGATGACTTTTTCCATAATTAGGTCAACTCTTGTGGCACTTTTCTAATGATTGACTTTTAGTTTCAGTTTCAGTGATATCAGGAGTCCTATATGTGTCTTATTTACAAGGTCGAAATGTGCATATATTATATATGTGTTTAAACCAGTTTGCTTTTTGCATTACATCTGGTTTCACTGCATCGTTATAAAGAACCCCTCCAGGAGCTCTGGGCCACTCGCCTGTGTCTCCTGTAGTGACTTCTCAATGGTTTGGGTTTTGTGTATTAATCTGTTTGGCTTTAGTTGGTAGTGAAACTGTAAATTTGATCATATGTGTGTTTTTATTAGCCTCTTATCTGAATAAACAGTGTTTTTGTTGCAGTGGGAAAATCAGATTGTTGGGTCAAGTGTAAAAATTAAAAAGCAGCCACTAAGAATCCAGAGTCTCTGTCTATTTTACTTAATGTTAAGCTTTGTGTATTTAATAATATTTTAAAAATGAACATTTAATTAATTTGTTGATGCAGTGCCATTTCTAAAGGGATTTAAAATTGAGGACACAGCTAAGCATTAAACTGTGACAACTTAGTGTTTCTGGGATGTGAAATAATTATTGATCATTTGTTATTTATTTTCTCTCCTGCAGGTGAGCATCTCCACTGTGGGCTATGGGGATGTGATTCCAGTTTCATTCTCTGGTTGCGTTGTGGCATTTGGCTGCATTTCATTCGGGATTATTTTAAACGGAATGCCAATTTCTATTCTGTTTAATAAATTTTCAGATTATTACGCCAAACTCAAAGCACAGGAATATACCAACACTAAAGTCCAGCGCAGTCTGCACCTTAGAAAACGCTTACAACAAAAGTTAGGTCATTGTTTTAATCTACAAGAAAGTCAAACCAACAATGAAACTTTACACATTGGTTAATTACATTCTGATCAAATGTGAATTTATGTTTAGTGGTATTTAATAAATGTTAAAGTTTCACCTAAATAAAAGCTCTATTTTTGGTTTTAGATAAATATTTTTAGTTATTTATGCTTCTAGGTGTGTATTTAAGGTGTATATACTCATCATGACATTAATATTAATATAGCAGATGATATTTAACACATTAAGGTAAAACTGAACACCACTTATCTTATCTGTGGAGATTTAATCCATGTCCCAAACAGTCAAAGTGGTTTAAGGATAACGTGTTAATCAGCTTTAAGTCTTAACGCATTAACGAACAAACTGGAGAGTCTTTATTGGGGTCTGCAATGTGAGTTTGTGTCAAAAAAAATTGAAAATGTCAGAAATGTAATAAATGAAAATGATTATGGGTTAGTGTTAGTGTTTATTCTGAATTGATTTTGATTTTTTTTCTTACAAAATTATAACTTATTATAATATATTATAACTTTCTGTTACTACAACTTGGATCTGAGATTTGTAATATTAAATTTCAAATGAAATGACATTTATCTGTGTAGCTTTTTATTGACTGCTGACATGTTGTTCTGTGTGACTGTAGATCTGCCTGCAGGTGAATACAGGAAGTATCATGAGGTTATGTGCAGATGCAATTTATTCACTTTGAAATTAAAGAGATCTTCACATTCATACTCTTACTGTAGACTTGATAAAATGCCATGAATATAAAACACTACGTTCCAACTGAAATTCGTGACGCAGACAATGGCACATCACAACGTCTGACATTTTTTCAAGTCTGACGAGTTCTCTTTAACGTT
>NC_062539.1:50000-60000 GCF_022655615.1 Tachysurus fulvidraco
TACACAGGACACTTACACTAACACTATCAGGACACTAACACTATCAGGACACTAACACTACACAGGACACTAACACTACACAGGACACTAACACTACACAGGACACTTACACTACACAGGACACTAACACTATCAGGACACTAACACTATACAGGGCATTAACACTACACAGGACACTAACACTACACAGGACACTAACACTACACAGGATGGCTGAGTACTTTGTCAGATTTAATAGATAAAATTATTTATTCATATCAAGTTCAAGTTCAAGTTCAAGTTTTTCTTTATTGTCAACTCTTTCACATGTACAGTATATACACAAAAAAGAATCGAAAATGTATTTCTCTCAGTCCCAAGGTGCAAAATATTAGCAATGAGATTTAAATAAAGTGCAAAGCATATGTAGATGCAGTGGAGAATAGGCAGACCAATGCTGCACAAAGTGACTGGTGCATGTTTCCTTATGTTAGTGGGAGGGGGAGTGGCTTATATAAACATAAGCTAAACGAGTTGTTTTATTTCTTTAGTCTTGGAAGCTGTGTCTTTTTTTTCCTTTTATTTTTTAGGTTATTCTAAACTTGAATTAGAACTAAAGCCCAAAATTCATCAGTATGATTTCTATTTATCTAAGAAAAAAAATTTAATTGAAATGACATTCTTCAATTTACACTGAAATCACCTGTATATGTTTCTGCGTGAAAAGTGTGAACTTGTGTGTGTCTGTGTGTGTTTGTGTTTCCAGGCCATAACCAACAGGAGACAGTGTGTGTAAGAGCATACACACATGCTAGAGGTGTGCTGCGGTATGTTGGTGTCTCATTTCTGAAGTATGTTGTGGACGATGCACAGGAGATGGCTGAGTACTTTGTAAACAAAAGTAACCAGTGCACCCCCATCGAATACAGTGATCTGATTGGTCGATATGGTCTGAGTGACAGCGGTGTGCGAACAGAGATGGATAAAAAAGTTGTACTTGCTCTGGCAAACCTGCAGACCAACCACAACCTGCTGAGCCATACACATGGTCTGTCTGTCTGTGTGTGTGTGTGTGTGTGTGTGTGTGTGTGTGTGTGTGTGTGTGTGTGTGTGTGTGTGTGTGTTTGTGTGTGTATTTGTGTGTATGTGTGTGTGTGTGTTTGTGTGTAAGTGAGTGTATTTGTGTGTGTGTGGGTGTGTGTGTGTTTGTGTGTAAGTGTGTGTTTCTGTGTGTATGTGTTTGTGTATATGTTTGTGTGTGTGTGTGTTTGTGTGTGTTTGTGTTTGTGTGTGTTTGTGTATGTGTTTGTGTGTGTTCTGTTTATTGTCCAGCTGACACTTAAAATTCAGTTAGAATTAAAGCCATGGCTGTAATAAAATTTTACCACTATGGAAACCAGAGTAAACTAATTACACTGACAGTGTGATTTTGTGTGTGTGTGTGTGTGTGTGTGTGTGTGTGTGTGTGTGTGTGTGTGTGTGTGTGTGTGTGTGTGTGTATGTGTATGTGTGTGTGTGTGCGTGTGTGTGTGTGTGTGTGTGTGCAGAGTCTCTGCTGCATGTGTGTGTACGTTTGGGTTTTGTGCACGTGTGTGAATTCCTGCTTTCTCAACCTGGAGCTCTGATGGTGATTAATTTAGCTAATAAGGAAGGAGACACTCCACTTCAGCTGGCACGGCGGACCAATCAGCACACACTGGTGCACTTACTAACACAGTAAGACTCTTACCAACACTGTAACACTAACACTGTAACACTAACACTGTCACTGTAACACTGTCACTGTAACACTAACACTGTCACTGTAACACTGTAACACTGTCACTGTAACACTAACACTGTAACACTGTAACACTAACACTGTAACACTGTAACACTAACACTGTAACACTGTCACTGTAACACTGTCACTGTAACACTAACACTGTAACACTGTCACTGTAACACTAACACTGTCACTGTAACACTGTAACACTGTAACACTAACACTGTAACACTGTAACACAAACACTGTAACACTAACACTGTAACACTAACCCTAACACTGTAACACTAACACTGTAACACTAACACTGTCACTGTAACACTGTCACTGTAACACTGTAACACTGTCACTGTAACACTAACACTGTAACACTAACACTGTAACACTAACACTGTCACTGTAACACTGTAACACTGTCACTGTAACACTAACACTGTCACTGTAACACTGTAACACTAACACTGTAACACTGTAACACTAACACTGTAACACTGTAACACTAACACTGTAACACTAACACTGTAACACTGTAACACTAACACAGTAACACTGTAACACTAACACTGTAACACTAACACTGTAACACTAACCCTAACACTGTAACACTAACACTGTAACACTAACAATGTAACACTAACCCTAACACTGTAACATTAACACTGTAACACTAACACTGTAACACTAACCCTAACACTGTAACACTAACACTGTAACACTAACACTGTAACACTAACCCTAACACTGTAACACTAACACTGTAACACTAACACTGTAACACTGTAACACTAACACTGTAACACTAACACTGTAACACTGTAACACTAACACTGTAACACTAACCCTAACACTAACACTGTAACACTGTAACACTAACACTGTAACACTAAGACTGTAACACTAACACTAACACTAACACTGTAACACTAACACTGTAACACTAAGACTGTAACACTAACCCTAAAACTGTAACACTAACACTGTAACACTAACACTGTAACACTGTAACACTAACACTGTAACACTAACACTAACACTGTAACACTAACACTGTAACACTAACACTGTAACACTGTAACACTAACACTGTAACACTAACACTAACACTGTAACACTGTAACACTAACACTGTAACACTAACACTGTAACACTGTAACACTAACACTGTAACACTAACCCTAACACTAACACTGTAACACTGTAACACTAACACTGTAACACTAAGACTGTAACACTAACACTAACACTAACACTGTAACACTAACACTGTAACACTAAGACTGTAACACTAACCCTAAAACTGTAACACTAACACTGTAACACTAACACTGTAACACTGTAACACTAACACTGTAACACTAACACTAACACTGTAACACTAACACTGTAACACTAACACTGTAACACTGTAACACTAACACTGTAACACTAACACTAACACTGTAACACTAACACTGTAACACTAACACTGTAACACTGTAACACTAACACTGTAACACTAACACTAACACTGTAACACTAACACTGTAACACTAACACTGTAACACCAACACTGTGTAGCGTCTGGTACAGGTCATTTTAGATTTCATGTCCCAGGCACCCTAAATTTCAACATCTACTCTTCAATTAACCGATGAGCAACCCAGTTTTACACACACACAACTGGCTCCAGAATGACTGGAGCCTACACAAAGACCAGATAACCCCATGCGGCTTCTCTGATTGAACTCATAGGGGCCCTCAACCAGAACACACAAACACACACACACACACACACACACACACACACACACACACACACACAACACACACACAACACAACACAATGAGACATTCCTTTTACTAATAAAACCCGAACATAAGATACTCTAAGGTTTTCATTCTTATAACCCTTTTTGTAATGGTTTCTTCTTTTAAGGAAGGCTTGCCTGACTTAAAATTATTTGCTCCTTACTTTCCTGACAAGGGTGTATTTTATTTTATTTGTCAGAAACAGCATTGTATTTAACATCAGTTATACTCCCATTACTGATCATGGCATGTTAATGTATACCTGTTCTAATGCCATATGCCCCTTTAAGGTCTGATGTCAGAATGTATACGAAGCTATTGTTTTCTTTTTACTTCCCTAATGAAAGTGCATCTTGTTTTGTGTTTCATTTTTGTTTCTTTGCCTTTATAAGAACACAATATTGTATTAACATCAGTTACCCTTCGATTACTGATCTATGTATGTAATGTACCGCTGCCTTCATACCGTCATTACCCTTCATGTTTAGTATCCAAATGACCACAAAATTATCGGTTACTCGTTTTTCAAGCACTGGTGTATTTTATTTGAGCACGAAAGGCGCCATACCGTCTTAATACACCCTGGATCAAACTTTAAAGTCATCTAATCAATCTAAGCCAATCAATTTAGATGCGTAATTTTAAGTATGAACCTTGTATTGTGTCTTAAGGTGAATTTAAGTTTCTGTGACGATTTCCCAGTTAGGGTGTGATTAATTTTTGAGTTTAAGCTTGCCATTCCTTTCCTTCATTTCTCTAATTTTAATTTCTTTTGTGTTACTTTATTTTCATCTTCATTTTCCCTATTTCTTTTGTTTGTTTGTGTAGTTAGTTTTATGTTGTGTTTGTCTCCTTCATTAAATGCCATATTTTTGTGCTACAAGTGATTGTCTCTGAGTATCGCTCACAAATTAAGGTACCTGCAACATCTGGTCTGAACTACATGCTCTATTAAATTAATTTAATTTAAATTACGGTATACAGTAAAAGGGAAGCGAACCTTTCTCGGCCGGGAAGATACCGCCTTCATAGAATTAATAAAGGTACACGGCCTGTTCGCCGGACAAACAGACCAAATAAGTGTAACGTTAATTCCATTACCGTTAATTTCAACTCAGGATAAAATATTTAGAGTCACTATAACATGTTATAATTACTTATAAATATTTACCTTGCTTCACGGGCCAAAATCTCTACAAATGTAACACCAACACTGTAACAATAACACTGTAACACTAACACTGTAACACTAACACTGTAACACTAACACTGTAACACTGTAACACTAACACTGTAACACTATCACTGTAACACTAACACTGTAACACTGTAACACTAACACTGTAACACTAACACTGTAACACTGTAACACTAACACTGTAACACTGTAACACTAACACTGTAACACTAACACTGTACCTGTAACACTAACACTGTAACACTAACACTGTAACACTGTACCTGTAACACTAACACTGTAACACTAACACTAACAATGTAACACTGTAACACTAACACTGTAACACCAACACAGTAACACTGTAACACTAACACTGTAACACTAACACAGTAAGACTCCTACCAACACTGTAACACCAACACTGTAACACTAACACTGTAACACCAACACTGTAGCACTAACACTGTCACACTAACACTGTCACACTAACACTAACACTGTAACACTAACACTGTAACACTAACACTAACACAGTAACACTAACACTGTAACTCTAACACTGTAACACTAACACTGTAACACTAACACAGTAACACTAACACTGTAACTCTAACACTGTAACACTAACACTGTAACACTAACACTGTAACACTAATACTAATACTAACACTGTAACACTAACACTGTAACACTAACACTAACACTAACACTGTAACACTAACACTAACACTAACACTAACACTGTAACACTAACACTGTAACAGTAACACTGTAACAGTAACACTGTAACAGTAACACTAACACTGCAACACTAACACTATAACACTAACACTGTAACACTAACACTATAACACTAACACTGTAACACTAACACTAACACTGTAACACTGACACTGTAACACTGACACTGTAACACTGACACTGTAACACTAACACTAACACTGTAACACTAACACTATAACACTAACATAGTAACACTAACACTATAACACTAACACTGTAACACTAACACTATAACACTAACACTAACACTGTAACACTAACACTGTAACACTGTAACACTAACACTAACACTAACACTGTAACACTAACACTGTAACACTAACACTGTAACACTGTAACACTAACACTAACACTAACACTAACACTGTAACACTAACACACTTCTCTTCTTTTTCTCCCTCAGTCCTCCAAACCCACTGATCACACCTCTTGCAGGAGTGTCTCACATTCACATCAACTCATCCCAACTTTTGCGCTTCATCCATGCCTTTGGAGTGATGTCACTATCGGTGTGTGTGTCAGAATGTTTGTCCACTCCTCAGTTACACTCAGCCATCTTACTGCTCAGACAATGTGCTGGGAATTCTGCACTCATACACAAGGTGAGACACTTACAGAATATTATATACAGAAACTAAGAAGTCCTGCATCGTGTACAAACAGTACAACATTTTTATCTCATTTTATACAACCAAGCAATTCCCTTAACTGTGTGTGTGTGTGTGTGTGTGTGTGTGTGTGTGTGTGTGTGTGTGTGTGTGTGTGTGTGTGTAGATTACATCATTATGTGGACATATACAGTGCAGATCAGGTCAGGAGTCTTTAACTTCAGGTTTGTCATTTTTAAATTTCTAATTACTTTAAAATTGTGTGTGTGTGTGTGTGTGTGTGTGTGTGTGTGTGTGTGTGTGTGTGTGTGTGTGTGTGTGTGTGTGTGTGTGTATGTCTGTGTGTGTGTGTTTATGTGTGGTGTGTGTGTGTCTGTGTGTGTGTGTGTGTGTGTCTGTGTGTGTGTTTGTGTGTGTGTGTGTGTGTGTGTGTGTGTGTGTGTGTGTGTGTGTGTGCGCACGCACATTTGTTTGTATGTTCTAACAGTGGGTTGTTCCCTCTCTTTTAATCCAGAGGATCTTCAATCAAGAGAATCTCCACACACTGCTATCACACACACAGTTAATAGTTTTTGTTTTAGATATTTTCATTCTGATTGTCAATGGTGTCAGTTTGTGTCATGTAAAAAATGTCACTGCTTGTCAACAGGATATAATCAGCTTCTGCAGCGACCCTGAAGATGAAGAGCTGTTACTGTCTATCAGCTCAGGTAAAATCTATATAAACATTAACATAAAGTTAAAGATAAAACAGTTTAACTCTGCTAAGCTGGTGGTTGTAAGCTTATTGTATTAGCCTCATTAGTCTCATATCTTCAGTCAAAGGACTTAAATAAAGACAAACATTCAGCAGAGATTTCAGGGTTATGAGAACAAGATGTTATGACCAAAGGAAAGAAATAGACCAGTTTTATTATTTCTGACAGATGGCTCAGACATTGATGGAGCTGTGTTTAATCTCAAATCCACAGACATGCAAACGGTAAAATTCATTCGTTTACAATTACATCTAGTAATTATTTATATATATTCTCTTGTTCTAAAGCATTTCATCATGTTGGGGTGATTTTTTTGTTTTATAATTTTATATATATATAGTTTATTTTTTATACACAGTCAGATAAATAAATGTATGTTTAAAAATATCAAGTATAATTAACATAATTTAATCATTTTAAACATTTTGTTTATATTATTTGATCATTTTCATCTTCAGGTCCCGCTGAAGTCAACTACACTTTCCATGTTGCTTTGTGAGTGAGCCAGATGTGTGAGCCAGATGTGTGAGCCAGATGTGTGGCTGCATTCTGTATCATGTGACATCAGCAGTAGCAGGCTGATTATAATTCTATACATATTAGAGTATATAAGACCTTTAAAGCACACTTATAGCACTTTGTTGGGCACCTTTATAGGACCATTATAGCACATTTATAACAATGTTATAGCACCTTTATAGCACTGTTATAACACTTTTATAGCATATTTACAGCACATTTAGGGCATCTTTTTTTTACATCATTATAGCACCTTTATAGCACTGTCACAGCAAAATTATAGCCTTAAAAATAAGTTTCAAGACCTTATGTGAGGTTACAATTTACAAATGGACACAGAAGAGACTCTCACTATGTCTTCTCTTGTTTAATACATTTATTTTTACAAATTAATGTTAGATATTTTTCACTATCCTTTCATGCTGCTGTAGTGTACAAACCAGTATGGATTATTTTATTATTTTATTATCCTTTGGTTTTAATTCTCTTAGATTGCAAATATTTGTTACTTATAACAAAACAAGATCTCAGATTATACAGTTTTATTAGAAATCTATAATTTTACAAAGATGTGGTATGACTGAGATTTAGATGTGCAAAATATTTATAATGGTTATATGGAGATGTTTGCCCAAAATGTTAAGAGTTAACAGGCTACATGCTTATGGTTCTTAGCAGTAATGAGGAGGTGATTGGCGTCTGTGTGTGGGGTCTGTGTGTGGGGTCTGTGTGTGTTTATTATATTTTTACTCAGGCTCATCAAGCCACAGCTCTCCATCACTGCTCAGCAATTGCCACAAGAACTTCACCTCACACAGGTGTGTATATGTGTGTGGGTGGGGGTTGGGGGTTTACACTTAAGTCTGAATGTGTGTGTGTGTGTGTGTGTGTGTGTGTGTGTGTGTGTGTGTGTGTGTGTGTGTGTGTGTGTGTGTGTGTGTGTGTGTGTGTAGGAGGAGGAGTAACAGTGAAGGCTGTGGTCATGAGATGGTTATGAGGAAATCGTGGTCTGTGATTGGTCACTGTGTTAGTAGTTCCTCAACTCCATGCAAAGTCACAGGTGAGTGTGTTTGATTTGTATGTAACCCGTTTCCCTGAGAAAAGAAAGTGAGCTTCTGTGCTACTCTGTGATTGAGCTGGTGATCACACTTTCTTTAGAAGTTCCTGGGATGTAAAGTGTCCGACTGCTCCACAGTCTGTAAACCTGAGTGACTTGTGAGGGTGGTAAGGAGACAACATCCAGACATTCCAGTTCACCAAACACTCTGTAACCATGAACCCTCCAGATCTGCTCCTTTACCTGAGAAAAGCTATTTATAAAAATCTAAACTAAACAGATGTGTTTTTATCCTGGACTTAAACACTGAGACTGTGTCTGAGTCCCGAACACTAGGGAAGTCTGTTCCATAACTGTGGGGCTCTGTGAGAAAAGGCTCTGCCCCCTGCTGGACACTTTTGTACTTGAGGTATTACCAAATATCCTGCAGCTTTTTATCAAAATTCTGGACTAACTGGAGCTTATTATGCTCCTACTGGAAATCCAGACAGTAAAGCATTAGAATAATCCAGTATATGTATGTGTTGCCCCTTGTTAGTGTGTGTGTGTGTGTGTGTGTGTGTGTGTGTGTGTGTGTGTGTGTGTGTGTGTGTGTGTGTGTGTGTGTTTGTGTGTGTGTGTGTGTGTGTGTGTGTCTTTATGTATTATCATCATCATGTGTCGTGTGCACAGTTCCTGCACCGCTGGATTATTCCGCTGAGTCGTGGAGTGCCGCTGTTGGGTTTGAATTCTCACACACGACTGACAGAAAAACTGTGAAAAGACAAGAAGTAATATATGGTCAGTTACCATGGCAACAGATAATAATCTGTTTAGAATAAAAATGTACACCTTTGAGGTCTCAAACCTCATGAATTTTATCTGTGATTAATCTAAAATTTTTCTGTGTTCTGTTTGGTTTGTGAATTCATTTCTTCTTTTCTCGGGTTAATTTGAGTTTTGGTTGCAGAGCTCATGCAAACAGAGTTTCATCACGTCCAGACTCTCACGGTGATGAATGATGTTTTGAGGCGGGGCTTACTGGAAGAGGTGCAACTGGAACAGGATGTGATTGGTCAGATTTTCCCATGTTTGGATGACCTCATAACTCTGCATAGGAACTTCCTGAAAGAGATGGAGAGCAGACAGCGTTCTTCAACACACCTGAGCAACAGCAAGAACTTTATCATCTACCGGATCGGGGACATACTGCTACAGCAGGTGTGTGTGTGTGTGTGTGTGTGTGTTACATGTGTGTGTGTTACATGTGTGTGTGTGTGTGTGTGTGTGTGTGTGTGTGTGTGTGTGTGTGTGTGTGTGTGTGTGTGTGTTACATGTGTGTGTTACATGTGTGTGTGTGTGTGTGTGTGTGTGTGTGTGTGTGTGTTACATGTGTGTGTTACATGTGTGTGTGTGTGTTACTTGTGTGTGTGTGTGTGTTACATGTGTGTGTGCGTGTGTGTGTGTGTGCGCATGTATTATGTGGTTGTGTGTGTGTGTGTGTGTGTGTGTGTGTGTTGTGTGTGTGTGTGTGTGTGTTACATGTGTGTGTGTGTGTTACATGTGTGTGTGTGTTACATGTGT
>NC_062539.1:65000-87994 GCF_022655615.1 Tachysurus fulvidraco
GTCATATGGGTGTGGCTTTATAAAGAGGTCATATGGGTGTTGCTTAATAAAGAGGTCATGTGGGTGTGTCTTAATAAAGAGGTCATATGGGTGTTGCTTAATAAAGAGGTCATATGGGTGTGTCTTGATAAAGAGGTCATATAGGTGTGTCTTAATAAAGAAGTCATATGGGTGTGGCTTAATAAAGAGGTCATATGGGTGTGGCTTAATAAAGAGGTCATATGGGTGTGGCTTAATAAAGAGGTCATATGGGTGTGTGGATTAAGAGATTAATGACACTATGTAATGTGTGTGTTTCTGTTACATTTATGGTATTTGGCAAACGTCCTTTTACCTCATATTATACAAATGAGCTATTAAGAGTTAAGGGCCTTGCTCAGCTCAGGGGTCCAGTGATGGCAGTGTGATTTGAATTTGCAGCCTTAGCCACTAGGCTACCACATCCCCTATGTTAATTAAGACTGTGTAATGTTGTCTGTGTGTTAATAAATGCTGTGTTCAGGTTGACGAAAGGAGTCTGTGGAATTGGAATGTGGAGCAGAGAGACAGTGATCACTCTGAAGAGATGAACAGGGTGAAAACAGAGAAGGAGGAACTGGAGGTGGAGCTTCATCAGTGGGAAGAAAGATCTCAGGCTCTGAGAGAGGAGGAGGCAGAAGTGGAGCAAGAAAGAAGGCGGATCCAGCAAGAAGAGAAACGAATAAGGAAAGAGAGAGAGAGGATGCAGAGGAAACTCCACCTCTCACAGCTAAACTCAACCAATTGCCAACACAGCCTGTCCATCATCCCACTGGACAAATAAGTGTGTGTGTGTGTGTGTGTGTGTGTGTGTGTGTGTGTGTGTGTGTGTGTGTGTGTGTGTGTGTGTGTGTGTGTGTGTGTGTGTGTGTGTGTGAGGGTGTGTCTATAACCTCACCCCTCATCTTAATTGTTCACCTCTCAATAGCTGGCCAATAGTAAGGGGTTGGGTAATGAATTTGTGAAGTAGCACTTATACAGTATGCTTTCAAGAAGTATATATATATAATAATATATATATATATATATTTATTTTGTAACTGTAGTGATAGTGTGTATATTTAGTGTGGGTGTAGTTTAGTGTCTATATTGTGAAGGTGTAGCTTGTATGTGTAGTGAGGGTGCAGTGTGTATATGTAATGAGGGTTTAGTGTACACATATGAGGATGTAGTGTGTACTGTATATGTAGTGATGGTGTTGGTGATGGTGTTGGTGAAGATAAAACTGTTTATTTACTCTGTTAATTTACTCTTTATTTTTGTAAATATTATGTACAATATATATCACAGTGAATTTAGTGTGTGTTTATTAATGGGGTTGAATTATGTCATTATGAAAACAATCTCAGATTAGTTTAGTGTAGTGTTAACTTGAACTCTATCACAGGCAGGAATGAACTTTGCAGTCACTTATTACAGTGTTACAGTGCTGTACTGACACCTGGTGGTGACTGTTTTTACAGTTAAGGAAAATATATTAGTATTTATAACGCTTTATTAACAATCATAACATAATCTGCGGATCTGAAATATTCACCACATATTTCACTGTGTAGACAGAGTACTTTGAATTTAGCCACAACGGCTTTAAAGCTAGTGACATCTGAGCCGTTTCCAAGCCCAAATAAATAGAGTTGAATTATGACCAGTAGGTAGCGCTATATACTATATGTATATATGAAGTTCATCATCTCCACTGTCTTCAACACCATTAGCTGCTGATTGTTCCATTCCTACATAACAGAAGATTCAGAAACACTCTTTCCAAGTGAAACTAATTTCTAAAATGAATTTACATTTACATCACGTGACACTCTCTTATCCAGAGCCACGTACAGACTCTCGTTCACCAGGTTACAGACTTAAAATACCATGAGTCTAAATCTGCTCAAAGTTTCTTTCTTTCTTTGTGTTTTTTTTTTTGTTTTTTTGTTTGTTTTTTTTTATACACACACACACACACACACACACACACACACACACACACACACACACACACACACACACACACACACACAACACACAGGGGATAAAGTGCTAGTTGAAGAGTTTCATGAAGAAGTAGGTCTATAACCATCGTTTGAAGATAACCAGTGACTCAGCTGTCCGGACCTCTAGGGGAAGTTCATCCCACCACCTCGGTGCAGAACAGAGAAGAGTCTTGTAGTAAACTTCCCTCTTACCCTGAGAGATGGTGGGACCAGTGGGACCAGTGGAGCAGTGCTGTAGATCTGAGGGTGTGAGGTGCAGTGTGAGGAGCGATGAGGGCTTTGGGGTAAAAAGGAGATGGTCTGGTTGTGGCTTTGTAGGTCAGCATCAGTGTTTAAATCTGATGTGTTCAGCTACAGGAGCCAGTGGATGAACACACAATAGTGTGGTGGTGTGGAGAACTTAGGCAGGTTGAAGACAAGTCACACAGCTGCATTATGGGTCATTTACAGAGGATGTGTTCATATGTAGACCTGATAGAGAGAGCTGCAGTAGTCCAGTGTCGACATGACAAGAGACTGAACAAGTACCTGAGCAGCCTGTGTGGGGAAAAATGACTGAATCCTGCTGATGTTGTAGAGAAGGAACCGACACCAGCGAGTCACATCAGGGACATGTGAGTGTCTGTGATTAACCATGGACTTCATGTGATTAACCATGGAATTTCATGGCAATCACAATACATCACTGAATAATTAGCCATTGGACTAATAACTAATCTAAAATTAATATTAGAAATCGACAAAATGTAAAGATAAACCTGATAAACTTTACTTGAAGATAAAATCGACAAAATTTGAAGATAAAGTCGTGACATTGCTGTACATTGAAATACGTTTTTAACTGTATGATATTTCTTTATATCAAATCTGAAAAGGGAAGAGAACATCGGCACTTCCGGTGTGTGTGTTGGGGGGGGGTCTCACGCTGTAACGGTGCAGGTGAAGCTGCAGCTCCATCATGGTGAAGATCAGCTGTGCGGCAATAAACGGCATTAAAGCCGAGAAAGAGGAGCGCGAGGCACCGGAGCACATCTACATCCCGCCGCAGCACGTGAGATATCATCATAATCATAACCTTCATCATATATAATATTATGAATATTATTCGTCTGATCAATTTTCTCTTTGTGTATAATAAACGCTCGCGTGCAGCGAAGAGCAGAACATCACTAAAGCTCTGATCTGACATTGTATTAAAGATTATTATAAGGAATAATAATGATAGATATTAAACACACAACAGATGGATGGATTATTTAATAATGTAGAAATGTTTGTTTCTGTAAATCTGTAAACATGTATTTATAAAGATACATGAGCACATATTTTGTCCATGGAACGATGACGTCATGCTCCTGGCTTCCGCAGTGACGTGTCTAGATCCCGTTGGAACCTTTATACTTTTTGAGAAAAATCTACCTTGCTTGTGTGTGTGTGTGTGTGTGTGTGTGTGTGTGTGTGTGTGTGTGTGTGTGTGTGTGTGTGTGTGTATGAGCACTCTCTGCTCTGTAGGAATCCATGATGTCTTATAGCGTCCCGTCTCTATGGCCAGTGTGTGTGTGTGTGTGTGTGTGTGTGTGTGTGTGTGTGTGTGTGTGTGTGTGTGTGTGTGTGTGTGTGTGTGTATGTGTGTGTCCCATCTCTATGGCCAGTGTATGTGCACTGAGTCTGTACTTTGTCAGTGTGGTTCTGTGGTTCTAACCCTAACCCAGTCAGCGTGCTCAGATGTTCAGCTACAATGTACTGTCATTAGGGCCAGACAGCACTGCATTTTACTTTGTGCTTGTGTTTGTGTTTCCAATAGGTGATGTAGTGCTGTTTTTGTAGTGTTATAATTTGTTGAGTTTGTATTGTTCTTGTGTTCAGCTGTTAGTGTGTGTTAGTGAGCTGAGGTTCAGGACCAGGCACTGCAGGGCTTTGTAGGTGTAGCCAAGAGGTGTGTTTTAAGGTGAAGCCAAAATTTAATGGATCTTTTCCGGATTTTCATCGTAATTCGGCTCGGCTGTCGTTATTGGTAGTGCTTGTGTGAAATTGTCGAATGGATTTACAGAATTGTGTGTATAATTTCCGCTTGCTGTTTGTCCCATTGTGTAAAAGTCGTTTGTGAGCAGCCCCCAGACCTCAATACCATACAGCAGAATAGGTTGTTTGTGTAGAATCTCCTGTGTGTTTCTCTGTCAGCTCGTTCACTGCTGGACTGTAATGTCCTGTGGAACTTATTTTCAGTCCTCAGTAATTGTCTTCATTACAGTGTTCTATCCTGTGGTGAAGTGTGGTGTGTTCCTGTGGTGAAGTGTGGTGTGTTCCTGTGGTGAAGTGTGGTGTGTTCCTGTGGTGAAGTGTGGTGTGTTCCTCTGGTGAAGTGTGGTGTGTTCCTGTGGTGAAGTGTGGTGTGTTCCACTGGTGAAGTGTGGTGTGTTCCTCTGGTGAAGTGTGGTGTGTTCCACTGGTGAAGTGTGGTGTGTTCCTGTGGTGAAGTGTGGTGTGTTCCTGTGGTGAAGTGTGGTGTGTTCCTCTGGTGAAGTGTGGTGTGTTCCTGTGGTGAAGTGTGGTGTGTTCCACTGGTGAAGTGTGGTGTGTTCCTCTGGTGAAGTGTGGTGTGTTCCTGTGGTGAAGTGTGGTGTGTTCCTGTGGTGAAGTGTGGTGTGTTCCTCTGGTGAAGTGTGGTGTGTTCCTCTGGTGAAGTGTGGTGTGTTCCTGTGGTGAAGTGTGGTGTGTTCCTGTGGTGAAGTGTGGTGTGTTCCTCTGGTGAAGTGTGGTGTGTTCCTCTGGTGAAGTGTGCTGTGTTCCTCTGGTGAAGTGTGGTGTGTTCCTGTGGTGAAGTGTGGTGTGTTCCTCTGGTGAAGTGTGGTGTGTTCCTGTGGTGAAGTGTGGTGTGTTCCTCTGGTGAAGTGTGGTGTGTTCCTCTGGTGAAGTGTGGTGTGTTCCTCTGGTGAAGTGTGGTGTGTTCCTCTGGTGAAGTGTGGTGTGTTCCTCTGGTGAAGTGTGGTGTGTTCCTGTGGTGAAGTGTGGTGTGTTCCTGTGGTGAAGTGTGGTGTGTTCCTGTGGTGAAGTGTGGTGTGTTCCTCTGGTGAAGTGTGGTGTGTTCCTCTGGTGAAGTGTGGTGTGTTCCTGTGGTGAAGTGTGGTGTGTTCCTCTGGTGAAGTGTGGTGTGTTCCTCTGGTGAAGTGTGGTGTGTTCCTCTGGTGAAGTGTGGTGTGTTCCACTGGTGAAGTGTGGTGTGTTCCTCTGGTGAAGTGTGGTGTGTTCCTGTGGTGAAGTGTGGTGTGTTCCTCTGGTGAAGTGTGGTGTGTTCCTCTGGTGAAGTGTGGTGTGTTCCACTAGTGAAGTGTGGTGTGTTTCACTGGTGAAGTGTGGTGTGTTCCGCTGGTGAAGTGTGGTGTGTTCCTCTGGTGAAGTGTGGTGTGTTCCACTAGTGAAGTGTGGTGTGTTCCTGTGGTGAAGTGTGGTGTGTTCCTGTGGTGAAGTGTGGTGTGTTCCTCTGACTTCTGGATCTTTTTGTAAGCTGTTAGTTTTGGTCTTTTTGAGGTTGACTGTCAGGTCCCAGGTCTGTCAGTGCTGCTGCAGCAGGTCCAGGTTCTGCTGTAGACCCTGAGCACTGTGGGACTGAAGGACCAGGTCATCTGCAAACAGCAGGAATCTGACCTCTGTGTCATGTAGAGTGAGACCTGGTGCTGCTGAGTGTTTTATTATGGAGGCCAAGTCATTTATATATATCACACAGTGTTGGGCAGCAGCCTGCTCCACTCCACACTCCTTAGGGAAGATTCGTGTTCTTTAAGATGTCATAGGTTTTATCTTCTACACCACTTTCAAGAATTTTATAGAATAAACCTTTTTGGAAATTGATAGGTGTAGGTGAAACTCTCTCTCTCTCTCTCTCTCTCTCTCTCTCTCTCTCTCTCTCTCTCTCGCGCGCGCGCGCGCGCTAGGTGGGCATGCTCCGGCGATCATCTTTGAGTGGACTCTGTTGTTTGCTCATCGCTCTCGTCATCAGTACCTGCAGCCTGGTGTATGCCTCAATCTACATCTACCGCTATTATATCATCCCTCAGGTATACACACACACACACACACACACACACACACACACACACACACACACACACACACACACACACAGACAAGCTATTCCTCATAATTTAATAAATGTGTCCTCTTTGACTGACATTATAAATTCAGCCATCAGTCCATGGTGGGGCTAACGTGGGCTTTAAGTATGGATCCTAAATGTTCTTGGGTTCCATGTGACCCTGCCTGATCTATCATGTTGTACTGAACTCATAGTGTAAATATGTGTGTTCTGATGATTATAAAAAGTTATTACAGTATATAATTGTAATGACCTAATTTTTATATTCTGATTCTATCCCAAATACAATAGAATTTGATTAATTAATAAAAGCAACATAGAAATTTCAGTTATTCAGCAATATTCCACTGTTTATTCATCTATAAAACCATAGAACAAGAAAGAGGTGCAATTTGATAAATCAGAAAAGAAAACATTTTAAACATTCAGCAATATTAATATAAAAAAAGAACATAATGTAATTCTATACCAACTGGTCTTATGTATCCAGATTAATTGCACTGACAATTAGGAACAAAACCAACAAAGTCATTTGAACTTAAATCATAATATTACAATATTTGGTGAAATAACACTGTTTCTAAACCATTTGGTGATGTTTCTAAACCTTTACTGCTTCTTTATGGCTCAAATCTTTAATCAATGCATTCTTAAGTTTACACATATCATCTGAAATTTCCAGCTTCATATTTTATATTCACATTTTATCTTAAAAAAAAGCACATAAACGAACCATGTCAATACGCCCTCTGGTGTTCTGGCACAGAATTGTCCAAGCCATCCATGACACTTTTGAGTAGTCAGTAATAATTAATTAACAAGATTTACTTACTGACATAAAGTGTAAATGTAGTAAGTGTTACTTGTCTGGTAAAAGGTTTGATTTGAGTTATTTACATGTGATTTTCAATCAAATTTAAATATTTTAAAAGAACAAAATGTATTTTAAGTGCGATATTATTTTTGCTTATATAGATCCTGTGTGTGTGTGTGTGTGTGTGTGTGTGTGTGTGTGTGTGTGTGTGTGTGTGTGTGTGTGTGTGTGTGTGTGTGCGTGCGTGCATGCGTGTGTGCGTGCGTCCGTGTGTGTGCGTGTGTGTGTGTGTGCGTGCGTGTGTGTGTGTGTGTGTGTTTTTTGTGTGTGTCTGTGTGTGTGTGTGTGTGTGTTTCTGTGCAGGCACATGAGTCTCAGTTCCGGTGCAATGTGTATTATGAAGATACCCTGAAGGCACCTCAGCACAATCATGAGGAACTGCAGGAGAATGTCAACATCAACCTGCAGAGCAACTACGAGAGGATCAGCATCAATGCTGGCAAAACAAACGCACGCACACGCCCTGCCACCATCATACATGACTTCACCAAGGTTTCACACACACACACACACACACACACACACACACACACACACACACACACACACACACACACACACACACACACACACATACACACAGATATATGTAAGTGCATTAGGGTTAGCAGTACTGTAGAGCCAGACTCTATGTATGTATGTGTGTGTGTGTGTGTGTGTGTGTGTGTGTGTGTGTGTGTGTGTGTGTGTGTGTGTGTGTGTGTGTGTGTGTGTGTAGGGTTTGACTGCGTATCATGACATCACTCTGGATAAGTGTTACATCAGTGTGCTGAACAGCAGTGTTGTTCTTCCACCAAGGAACCTGTGGAAACTCCTAGTCAGTGTTAAACTGAGGACTGGCAATGTACGTATGTGTATGTTTATGTTTGTGAGATGATTTGCGTGTGTGAGAATTGTGTGTGTTTGTGATTGTGTTGGTGTGTAAACCTCTCCACTGATTGTATTATGTCCTCCTTCATCAGGAGGCCTCTTTTCCACAGACATACCTGGTTCAGGAGGAGATGGTGGTGTCTGAGAAGGTGATGAACACACGTGATCTTGGCGTGTTCATCCACAAACTGTGTGAAGGCAAACCAACGTATCAGATCAGCCGCCGACTTACACGCCGCCGTAAGTTAATTATAAGATTCTATAAAGAAGTATAACTGTTTATTATTATTATTTATAATTATTTGTAACTGGAAATAATGAATAAATTAAAGAAGAAAAAATATACTAAATGATACAGTTTTGAAAAAAAGTAATGCCTTTTAACCAAAAAACAAAAGGTGGGGAAAAGAAAAGAAAAAAGAGTAACGTATTCTACATCTGACCTGTGAAACTTTTCATCTGTCACATTTTTATCAGCATAAAACTTACCATTAGAATATTATTTATATAGAAAGATTTTTTTGTCTGCTGCAGGTATCACTAAGCGTGAGGAGCAGATCTGTCACTCCATTCGACACTTTGAGAACATGTTTGTAATGGACACCCTGATTTGTGATGCACCTTGAATATTAACATCTCTCTCATTTCCTCTCTTCATAACTAGTGTATTTATTTCATGCTTTAACTGATAAAAGTGCTTCCATTAATCACCCAGTAGCACTCTGTGTGTGTGTGCATATGTGAGTGTGTGTGTGTGTGTGTGTGTGTGTGTGTGTGTGTGTGTGTGTGTGTGTGTGTGTGTGTGTGTGTGTGTGTGTGTGTGTGCGCATATGTGAGTGTGTGTGTGTGTGTGTGTGTGTGTGTGTGTGTGTGTGTGTGTGTGCGTGTGTGTGTGTGTGTGTGTGTGTGTGCGTGTGTGTGTGTGTGTGTGTGTGTGTGTGTGTGTGTGTGTGTGTGTGTGTGTGTGTGTGTGTGTGTGTGTGTGTGTGTGTGTGTGTGTGTGTGTGTGTGTGTGTGTGTGTGTAAGAACATTATTCCTGCTGAAATATAAGTGGACATTTTCACCTGCACACTGAGACACATCGCTGGCTAAAACTTCTACATCAGTCTAAACCCCATCTGACTCCCACATG
Source organism: Tachysurus fulvidraco (assembly GCF_022655615.1). Classification (NCBI taxonomy): domain Eukaryota; kingdom Metazoa; phylum Chordata; class Actinopteri; order Siluriformes; family Bagridae; genus Tachysurus; species Tachysurus fulvidraco. The sequence continues at coordinate 73,980 of NC_062539.1, forward strand.
TAGAGTCATAACTTAGTGTGAATATTACAGTATTTATAGAGTTACTAATTAGCACAGAATGAGTTTATATTCAAAATGTATTTCTGTGCTCCATGTAGCATTAAATACTCTGTGTTCATCTCTCTATCAGCAGTTTTGTTTAGTTTTATTGTTGAAATATTTATTTATCTTTAGACTGCATGAATCAAACTGAACCTTCTTCCAATCTGAGTATTGTAGCTAAGCATCTGAGCAAATAAAGAAACTACAGACATTAAGATTGTGACATTAGTCTTCTTTCTAGTAATGAATACTTTTGTAGCTTGTTTCAGTTCATTAAAAAATAAAAAGACACAAATGGAAATATTTCACTGAGCAATAGAGAGCAGAGAGATTAAATAAAAACTTTATACTCATTTTATTTATCAGTTCAGCAGATGTTCTATTCAATTCAATTCAAGTTTATTTGTATAGCGCTTTTTACAATAGACATTGTCTCAAAGCAGCTTTACAGAGCATAAACATAGAGCAGAAGGAAGACATAATTAATGATAAAGGTGATTTATCATTTTATATTATTATTTATAAATAATAAAAGAAATAAGAATTTACAGAAATATAATTCTAGGTTATTATTAGATATATATAGTTCACAATCTGTATGTATTTATTCCCCTATGAGCAAGTCTGGGGTGACTCAGGCAGTGGAGAGGAATTAACATATCTGCTGTTCATAAAAATGCGCTGGTCTGATGTACTGGTGCATGATATTATGGGATGTATTATGTGTACGCCTGACTAAAGAGATGAGTTTTTAATCTACATTTAAACTGGGAAAGTGTGTCTGAGCCCCGAACACTATCAGGAAGACTATTCCAAAGTTTGGGAGCTAAATAAGAAAACGCTCTACCACCTTTAGTAGACTTAGATATTCTGGGAACTACCAGAAGTCCTGAGTTTTGTGATCTCAGAGATTGTGAAGGATTGTAACGTGTTAGAAGACTAGTTAGATACATGGGAGCTAAACCATTAAGAGCCTTGTACGTAAGTAGCAGCAGTTTGTAGTCAATTCTATACTTAACAGGTAGCCAGTGTGATGATAAAATTGGGGTTAAAGGTCATACTTTCTTGTCCTAGTGAGAACTCTGGCAGCTGCATTTTGAACTAACTGTAACCTATTTATTAAAGATGCAGGACAACCACCTAGTAATGCATTACAATAGTCCAGTCTAGAGGTCATGAAGGCATGAACTAGCTTCTCAGCATCAGATACAGACAGGATGTTTCTCAGCTTGGCAATGTTTCTAAGGTGGAAGAAGGCTGTTTTGGTAGAATGGGCGCTATGATTTTTAAAAGACAAGTTACTGTCTAATAAACACCAGGTCTTTCACTGTCGAGCTACTAGTAACAATACATCCCTCTAAATGGGAGTTAAGTTGTGAGAGTTTCTGTGCACTGGTTTTTGGACCAATGAGTAGTATTTCTGTCTTATCAGAGTTTAACAATATCTCTCTAAGGCACTGAGTTAATTTGGACACTGTGGCTATTTCATCTGGTTTTGATGAGATATATAACTGTGTGTCATCAGCATAACAATGGAAACTAATCCCATGTCTTCTAATAATGTTCCCTAATGGAAGCATGTATATAGAGAAAAGCAGAGGTCCGAGAACTGATCCTTGAGGGACCCCATAATTAACTGGTAATAAACTGGATGATTCACCATTTAATTCTACAAAATGGTATCGATCAGACAGGTAGGATCTAAACCAGTTTAAAGCCTGTCCATGAATACCTGTGTAATTCTGTAAGCGAGCTAGAAGAATGTTGTGGTCTATAGTGTCGAATGCAGCACTAAGGTCACCCTCGTTCTACAGTTACAGTGTGATGAAACCGGTTGGTTTGTGGATGAAATAAGGATGAAGATCAGCAGGATTACTCTGGTACAGGATGAGAACGTCTGGAATCCTGCAGGATCTGTGGTCAGGGCCAGACAACCCCAGACCAAGCCTTCACATTTACATTCATGGCTTTTATCAGAAAGTGATTTTCCAGAGTGGTTTATAGAAGAGCTTCGTAGTCTCTCTCAAAAACACATCTTTATATCCTGGTCCAAAGGGTCAGGGGGTATAAGAGAGGGGTCCGGTGTTGTGTGTAAAGGTGTTTGGGGTAAAGCTTCAAACCCTCACCACTTGCAGCCAAACGGTTAAACAACCAGAGATCCCAGTGGCAGATTGAGGAGAACAAGCCCAACTCTGTGAGCCCACTGAACAGCCCGAGAGGGAACATGGTGTTGAAGGATAAACAGCAGCATCCCAAATTTGAAATGGTTTGAAACCAGATCTCCGTTTACAACTCGCAGCATTCGACGACTCCACGGGTCTTGAAAACTTCATCCAGCGAGCCATCCGCACCGAGCAACGCATGTCTTCATGCTCCAGGTTTCAAATCAATCACATCTAATGTTATTTGTCACACACACGTACAGACAGGGTTAGGGTTAGGGCCCTGAGTTTTGGACCTACCACTGCTTTGGTTTTCTCTTTTTGGTTAATATTTTACTCTGTCACTTCCGTTTATTACAGATTTGTTTACATTTCTATCACTCATCTCTCTCATTCATGTTCTATGGCTTATCCGAACTTCTCGGGTCACGGGAAGCCTGTGCCTATCTCAGATGTCATCGGGCATCGAGGCAGGATACACCCTGGACGGAGTGCCAACCCATCACAGGGCACACACACACACTCATTCACTCACACACTCACACACTACGGACAATTTTCCAGAGATGCCAATCAACCTACCATGCATGTCTTTGGACGGGGGGAGGAAACCGGAGTACCCGAAGGAAACCCCCGAGGCACGGGGAGAACATGCAAACTCCACACAAAGGTGAAGGTGGGAATCGAACCCCCAACCCTAGAGGTGTGAGGCGAACGTGCTAACCACCAAGACACCGTGCCTCTGACATTTCTATCACAGTTCATTTTATTCCTCTTCTTCTTATTTCCTGTCTTCAAATATTTAGTGGAGGAAATTTGGACCTTTTTAATATCCCAATCTCTTTAAAGTCAAAGTTACGTAATCATTCAGTATGGCAAACATTCAGCTTGTTCAGTGTTTGAGCTGACGCATGTTTAGTATTTCTTCCTCCGTCATTAGTGTTAATTATACTCATGATAAGTGTATGTTAGTTAGCTCTCTGATGGAGAAGATCTCAGCTTTGAGGCTTGCCCATAGCAGCACCACTCCTCTCCGCTTCACACGTCTAACAGGTTTGATCTCCTCAGTGAAGAACCTGCTGAGAAACCTGAAAGAGTTCTGATTATAGGAGACTCCATCTTAAGGCATGTGAAATTAGCTCAGCCTTTAGAGGCTCCAGCAGCACTGGTTAGGTGTCACGGATACGCCAGGGTCTCACGACACTTCCTTCGGATCTCAATCACCGGAGTTCTGATAATCGTCACCTGGCGTCACTCAACACTAATTGCTCACAGACTATTTAAGCCACGCTCTCACCTTCATTTACCGTCCAGTCTCGTATGCTATGCTTACTAACTCGACTCTCTCCTTCTTCTTCTCAGTAGCATTCCAGATCCTGATCTGCACCTGACCAGATTCAACTCCTTATCGAGCGTGTGTTTATCAGAGCATGGGTGAAGCGTCCTTCACCACGTCTCCAAGCTTTGCAGCTTTACCTCAGACCTGTACTATCAATAAACACTGGTTTTGATTTCATCTGTTTGTTCATTGTCTTCTGTACGTTACAGAAGACTGGAACTACCAAACATCATGTCAACTCAACCCACGGACGTCCTCCAAGGATTAGTTGACGTGCTCAGGCAAAAGCTGCAGAGAACGCCGGCACCACCGGCGCTACCAGCTAGCAACCAGGCTAGCAACACCACTGTAGTCACGGTTCCCATGGCCCATCCAGCACCCTATTCCGGCAACACGGAAGACTGCAAAGGGTTCCTGCTACAGTGTTCTCTAATCTTCGAGATGCAACCTTCTTGTGTCCCCACCAAGCGAAGCAAGGTATCATTTATCATCTCACTACTCACCGGTAAAGCTCTCCACTGGGCAGAATCTATCTGGCACCAGAATGGCTCATTCCTGCACTCGATCTCCAAGTTCACAGCGTACTTCCAAGAGGTCTTTGGCATTCCGGTGGGTGACACCACCATCTGTGACAAACTATACCATTTCCAGCAGGGAAAATCATCAACGGCCGACTACTCTCTCCGTTTCCGCACTCTAGCAGCAGCTAGTGTCTGGGATGAAAGGGCATTACTCACCACATATCGTAATGGTTTGAAACCAGATCTCCGTTTACAACTCGCAGCATTCGACGACTCCACGGGTCTTGAAAACTTCATCCAGCGAGCCATCCGCACCGAGCAACGCATGTCTTCATGCTCCATCTCGTCCTCACCTCCGGGAGTGTCGGCGGAAACGCCTCAGCCTGGACCCGAACCGATGCAGCTGGGCTCATCGCGGATTTTGTTTCCAGAGCGACAGCGTCGCCTCAATGCTGGATTATGCCTCTACTGTGCGAGCAAAGATCATCTCATCTGTAAATGCCCAGTCCGTCCAACTCGAGCCCTGGTGAGTACGGTTCAGACCGAACCCTCAGTTTCTTCACCTCACACCACCCAATTGCAGATTTCTCTTCCTCATGTCTCCATTTCTGTCACCACTTTGATCGACTCAGGTTCGGCAGGAAACTTCATATCAGCGTCACTCGCTAACCAACTGAAGCTGACACGCGAGCGTCTCCCGTGCAGACTACAGGTACATGCAGTGACCAGCAAACCACTTAACCGAGCTCCAGTGACACAGAGTACTAGCGAGGTGACACTAACGGTGGGCGTTGTTCATCATGAACGAATAAAGTTCCTTATCCTAGAACATTCTACTGCAGAAGTGATCCTGGGTCGACCCTGGCTAATACAACACTGTCCCGAACTCTCCTGGGAAAATGGTGAGATAAAACAATGGGGCGATGGGTGTTTTCCACAGTGCTTCTCAGGAATTCCCAAATCGAAACCAGAGTCGTCAAGTCTTCCTGTCTTCAGCACCTCCATTGAGACCCACAGATAACGTCTCCGTTTCTGTGCCTAAGGATTATGATCACTTTCGTGACGTTTTCTGTCCAAAAACAGCATCAAAGCTTCCACCTCATCGTCCCTGGGATTGCGCCATTGAACTCCTCCCGGATGCACCACTGCCGAAGGGAAAGATCTACTTGCTCACTATCCCAGAACAAGAGGCGATGGAAAAATACATTCAGGAAGCTCTCGCTCAGGGCTACATTCGGCCTTCCACCTCTCCTGTCGCATCTCCATTTTTCTTCATCTCCAAAAAGGATGGGGGCCTGCGCCCATGTATTGATTACAGGGGACTCAACAACATATCTCAACAACACTCCGTGGCGCAACCATATTTTCTAAACTTGACCTTCGTAGTGCATACAACCTCATCCGGATCCATCAAGGGGATGAATGGAAAACTGCCTTCGTGACCCCTACTACGAATATTTGGTCATGCCGTATGCCCTTGCCGTCTTCCAGGATTTCATGCATTCTATCTTCCGAGACATTCTCAACAAGTACGTCATGGTTTACATTGATGACATCCTCATCTATTCGAGAAACACCAAAGACCATTATAACCATGTGTGTGAAGTATTGCGACGTCTTCGCAATCACTCTCTCTCTATCTGAAGGCCGAGAAATGTGAATTTCACCAGAAAATGATCCAGTTCCTGGGGTATGATGTATTAGAACTTGGCGTCAGCATGGACGATAAAAAGGTGGTAGCGATCACAACCTGGCCACCACCCAGCTCTATAAAGGAGCTCCAAAGATTCCTGGGATTCACGAATTTCTACCGTCGCTTCATTCGGGACTTCAGTCTCATCATTACTCCACTCACCACGGCGCTTCGTGGAAACCCTAAGAAACTCATCTGGACTCCAGACATGCAAATCGCATTCGAGAGACTAAAAAGGGCATTTTGCGAAGTGCCAGTACTGGTTCAGCCAGACCCCACGAAACCTTTCCGAGTAGAGGTGGATGCATCCTCCACCGGCATGGGCGCGGTTCCGGCACAAAGGACAGGCAAATCCCTCGCTCATCATCCATGCACCTTTTATTCATACAAGTTCAGTTCGCCGAGAAGAACTATGATATCGGCGACCGTGAACTGTTAGCCATAAAAATGGCACTGGAAGAGTGGAGACACTGGCGCGAGGGAGCCAGACATCCGTTTATCGTGATCACAGATCATAAGAATCTCCAGTACTTGAAGGAAGCCAAAGAAATGAACTCTAGACATGCCAGGTGGGCTCTATCCTTTACACGGTTTAACTTCAACCAGGTTCAAAGAATGGACTAGCAGACGCACTATCACGGAGATTCTCACCAGAAGAAGAAAAGCTGTCTCCCGAGCCCATCCTAGCGGATAAAATCTTCACATGCCCAATTGAATGAAGTGAGGAGGATGAGATCCCAGACACTCCATCACCTCCTCCAGAGTGTCCGCCTGGACGTACGTTCGTCCCTCATTCACTCAGGACCACATTGATTGAAAAGAGTCACTCGTCTCCAGGCACGGGACATCCCGGTGTGAACCAGACTGTCACCGTGCTGCTGCAGCGCTACTGGTGGCCCAATATGAGGCAGGATCTGAACCGTTTTGTCCAGGGCTGCCGGGATTGTGCAATGGTGAAGACACCCAGACAGCTTCCGTGTGGCAAGTTCCTACCTCTCCCCGTTCCTCGTCGTCCATGGTCGCATTTAGGAGTAGATTTTGCCACCGATCTGCCGGTCTCCCAAGCTAATTTTTTTTTGTCATTGTAGATCGTTTTTCAAAAATGTTAAAGCTCATCCCGATGAAAGGTCTTCCTACAGCTATGGAGAGCGCCGAGGTGCTATTCCAGAAAGTATTTTGCCATTTCGGGCTCCCAGAGGACATTGTCTCAGATCGGGGCCCCCAGTTCATTTCCAGAGTCTGGAAAGCTTTCTTCAGGTTTCTAAAAATCTCTGTCAGTCTCTCTTCAGGCTATCACCCGCAAACTAATGGACAAACGGGGCGTAAGATCCAGGAGGTGAGCCGATTTCTGCGGACATTCTGTCACCAGCATCAGAACTCCTGGAGGCAATTCCTCCCATGGGCTGAGTATGCACAGAACTCGTTACGCCAACAAACCACCGGTCTTACTCCCTTTCAATGTGTTCTAGGCTTCCAACCCCCGCTATTCCTGTGGACCGAAGAACCATCAGAGGTAGAGTCAGTCCAACAATGGTTTCGGGAGAGCGAGAGGGTCTAGGAAACCGTGCACACCCAACTCCGAAGTGCCATTCAACGACAAAAGACTAATGCAGATGCACGACGGAGAACAGCATCCCAGGTGGGAGATAAAATCTGGCTATCTACACGCACCATACGCCTTCGCCTGCCTTGCAAAAAGCTCAGTCCTCGGTTCATCGGACCATTCTCCATCACCCGGGAAATCAACCCGGTGACCTTTCAGCTCCCTCACACTATCACATACATCCCGTATTTCACGTGTCCTGTCTCAAGCCATACCACTCACCTATATCTTCTTCCTCCTCCACAGAACCCCCCCCCCCCTCTAGAAGATGACCAAACAATTTACACTTCTGGATTCCAGGCGCCGTCGAGGACACCTCGAGTACCTAGTGGACTGGGAAGGGTTCAGCCCAGAGGAACAGTCATGGGTGCTGAGGACAGACATCTTAGACCCAGAGCTCCTACGTGAGTTCCACGAAGCGCATCCTGTCGTCCTCCCTGGCGCCATAGATCGCTACGGTCCTCAGGAGCGAACCCTCGGGGGGGGGTGGGGGGGTGCTGTCACGGATACGCCAGGTTCTCACGACACTTCCTTCAGATCTCAATCACCGGAGTTCTGATAATCATCACCTGGTGTCACTCAACACTAATTGCTCACAGACTATTTAAGCCACGCTCTCACCTTCATTCACCGTCCAGTCTCGTATGCTATGCTTACTAACTCGACTCTCTCATTCTTCTTCTCAGTAGCATTCCAGATCCTGATCTGCACCTGACCAGATTCAACTCCTTATCAAGCGTGTGTTTATCGGAGCACGGGCAAAGCGTCCTTCACCACGTCTCCAAGCTTTGCAACTTTACCTCAGACCTGTACTATAAATAAACACTGGTTTTGATTTCATCTGTTCGTTCATTGTCTTCTGTACGTTACATTAGGTGTATACAGGGAGCCGGACATAGCAGGCAATCTTAGGGTCTTAGGCAAGCATAGGTACTCGAAGGTAGTTTTCCATGTAGGAGATAACAATATGTGCCTTTGTCAGTCAGAGATTTAGCGAAGACAATGTCCGATGCTGTAGTATGCTCTGACCCCATACCAATGTGGTGTGGTGATGTAGCTTACAGCAGGTTATGGTCACTGAACTGCTGGATGTCCAGGTGGTGCTGCAAAAACAAGGTGGGCTTCATAGATAAATGGGCAATGCTGAGGGCAAGGCTAGCCTGTTAGGGACGGTGTCCATCCCACTCAGGAAGGTGCTGCTCTCATTTCATGCAGCATAGCACATAGTTTAAGTACAGGCCTAGTTAATTAGTGATGATCCAGAGCCTCCCCTGCCTGCCTGACCTCCTCCCCTGCCTGTTAGGCATGGCTGATGTATGTAACTCCTTACCACTATCACTCAGGTTTACGGACTGTAGAATGATGGGACACTTTACATCCCAGGAAGTCCTCATGTCTGTGTCACCTGCTGGCTCTATACCTTTTAATTATGATGTCATAGCTAGATGTCTTGCTGGAGTCCCTGTCTGCACTTTACACATAATGTACATTGTCCATCACCTGATTACTGTCATTTTTCTCTTTCTCTTAAAGTAAAATACATGACAGCATGTGTTCAACATGACTGGTTTTAATCTATTTTATTCTTTTTTTTTAACTATTTTATTTATTTGTTTGTTTGTTTGTTTGTTTGTTTGTTCATTTATTTGTTTTTATTCTGATAATTTTCCCACAAATCAGCTGCAAAAAAATTACAAAATATGGTACATTATGAGTTTATAATAAAGGAATCAACAGCTGGATTTGTGTGTGTGTGTGTGTGTGTGTGTGTGTGTGTGTGTGTGTGTGTGTGTGTGTGTGTGTGTGTGTGTGTGAGATGGTGTTTAAGGGGGAGGTCTGGTGTGTGTGTGTGTGTGTGTTGTTGTGTGTGTGTGTGTGTGTGTGTGTGTGTACACTGGTGTTTGTTTTACATTAAAATAAGGTCACTGTAATGAGGAGGAAACGGAAACCATAGTTCAATCACTCTCTCTCTCGTACTTCTCTTTCTGTCTCACAATTCACAATTCTCTGACACAAAGAATCAATGAGGAAGTAAAGACTCAGAAGTTGTTTCTCTTTGATGGCAGTTTTGTATTTTGGAGGGAAACATTTTCAGGTAAGTGGCTCATATTGTACATATATTTACATATTAATTATAATTATATACAGATAGTAAAATATGATGAAGTTCATATCAATATAAAAGTCCGTTATGCTGCTCACATGTGAGTCTACAGTGAGAAGCGCTAAAGATCGTAACAGAAAACAATCATTAATCTCAATTAATAACATAATAATAATAATACTCATCATCATCATCATCCTATTACAGTCATTATTTAATTAAATTGAACATAAACTGCAAATATAAACAAACTAAACAATCGAGTTGAACAGACTCAGAGGCACAGACTCGACATGTGCTTGTGACTTTACATAAAATTATTATAAATTCAGACCTGCATCATATCTACACTTAGCGTTATAAAGATTTAACTCTCATGTTTTTAGATGCTAATCAGAAATAATTAGAATTAAGCTGACATTAGAAAATGTAACATAAATTCTTATTTTTTATATTCCCGTAAAACTGCTTTGTGACGTGTGTGTTGTTAAACGCAGTATACAAATAAAATGGGACTGAATAGATAAAGAAGTGCGACCCACTGCACTGTCCCTGGGTCTGTGGCAGGATCACGTCTGGAAGTGTGTTTTACTTTACAAAGAAGAATTAGAATTTAATTCAATTTTACTTTTATAAAAATATAAATATTTCTTCTGGGTGACAAACAGATAGTTATAAATTCTTACAGTATTCAGCATTAGAAGAGAGAGAGAGAGAGAGAGAGAGAGAGAGAGAGAGAGAGAGAGAGAGAGAGAGAGAGAGAGAGAGAGAGAGAGAGAGCATTAAACATCATTAAACCAACAACATCTGGAGCCCCAAACTTAATGATGTTTCCACCTGACAAAAGTCCACCTGAAACCTTCCATGGTGAATTCTACAAAAACCTCTTGGGAATCCATAGAAATGTCCCAAATGTGGGCTGCAGGGTGGAACTGGGCAGGTTTCCTCCTCTAGCTGATATTCAGAAAAGAACAGTTCTGGTTCCACCTGTCAGACTCGTCCCAGAGAGCAGGACACCCAGAGAGTGAGCTTTTACAGTATTTAGTGTTAAACCAGTTAAACACCAACATCCAGCTCACACAGGCCAAATAAAACAAACAGCAGAAATGAAACACAAAATCTAACAAGTGGAGAAATGAATGTAGTCCAACAGAATTAAATCACAATAAAGATTTATTTAATGGCCGTGGCCACGGACCGAGACCATGTGTCACGACTAGCACAACACTGCAGAGGCGCATCACACACGGGCACACGCGCATGGAGCGGAAGGGGAGTGAGGGACACGAATCAAGACACACCGCGCGCAACAGGAGGCAGGGACGTACACGTACATGAGAGATAGCGAGAGAGTCAGGCGCGAGAATGACAGAGATCAGAGAGACACGTGGTGAGTGAGTTGATTGATATGCAGTGAGTGGTGAGAACCTGAGGGAGGGAGGAGAGAGAGAGAGTGCGAGATAGAGAGAAAGAGAGAGCTAGAGAGAGAGAGAGAGACTCGAGAGTATAGAGAGCTTTGACGGGCGAGATGCGAGATCGCAAAGAAAGAGCAGTGTTTACGAGAGAGTGTCGCGCTATCTCGTTAGAGAGTGTGTGTGAGAGAGAGAGAGTGAGTGCGAGGAGGTAGTGATTGATTGATGAGTGAGTGCGTTATTTAGGGCGGGAGGGCGCTAGTGAGGGATTCACTTTTCTCTGCTTTTCTCATCGCTACTCTACTCTCCATCTCTCCTCTCTCATCTCTCCCTCTACTGCTCTACGCTTCCCTCTCTATCTCCTCCTCTCTTGCTCTCCTCTCTCTCTTCTCTCTCTCCTCTCTCTATCTCCTCTATCTCGCTCTTCATACTCTGTCTTCTCTCCTCTCTCTCTCTCTCTCTCTTTCTCGCTTTCGATCTCTTTTATGTTTCCTCTCAGTTTTCCTCTCGCTCTCATCCTCCTCTCTTTCTCTCTATCCTCTGCTTCTTCACTCTCTCCTCTTCTCTCTCTCTGTCTCTCTCTTTCTTCTACTCGTTCGCCTTTGTTGTCTCTCTCGCTACTGGCGATCTCTCTCTCTCTCTATCTCTCTTTCTCTCTCTACTCTTCTGCTCTCTTGTCTGTCTTCCTCCTGCTCATCTCTCCGCTCCTCTCTATTCTCTCTTCCTAAAACTGTCTTCTCTCCCTTCTCGTCTCTCTTTCTGCCCTCGATCTCTCTTTCTCCTGTCTATTTCATCTCTCTCTAGCTCTCTCTCTTCCTGCTCTCTCCTCTCTCTCCTGCTCCTCATCTGTCCTCGCTTTTTTTTCTCTCTCTTTTTTCCTCTCTCTCTCTGTCTCTTCTTTTTTTGCCTCTCGTCTCTCCTCTCTCTGCCTCCCTCTCTCTTTCTCTCTCCTCTCTCTCTTCTCTTCTTTCTCTCCTCTTTTTTTCCCATCTCTCTCTCTCTCTGTTACTCTCGTCACTTCTCTCTACTCTCTCCTGTCCTTCCTCGCTGCTACGTTCCCTCTCTGCTGCTTTCTTCTCTTCTCTCTGAGTGTGTTTTTGTTACTTGGATTAATTCTCTTTGATTGACTATTTTTGTCCTCGTCTCGTATCCACTCTCTCTGCTGTCGCTTCAGAAATCTTAAGGGACGAATAAGATGACTGTGCTCATCTCTCATTTCTCTTCCTCTCTCTGGTTTCCTCTCGTCCCATCTCTCTGCTCTCCTGCTCTCCGTCTCTCTCTCTCTCTCGTTCGTCTTTCGACGTCTTCTAGCTCTCTGTTCTTTCCCTCTCTCGTCTCTCTCTCGTACTCTCTACTACTCTCTTCTCTCTCTCTCTCTCTCTCTCTCTGCTCTCCTTTCCCTCTCTCTCTTTTTTCTGCCTATCTATATCTCTCTATCTCTAATGTCTCTCTCGCTCTTTTTCTTTCCAGGCTCTGTCGTACTCGTCTAGAGGGGAGATGAGTGAGTGTGTGTCTTATCCTTGTTTGCTCTGGTCCTCTGCTTGGATTTGTAACTGTTGGTTGTTTCTCACACTGTAAGTTTTAGATGTTTGTACCTTTTGTCCCTGAGACGCTGGGTTATGCTTCAGGTCTAAGTAGAGCTTGAAGTGTGACGTGATGTGACGTGACCTACTGATAAGCACGTGACCCTTCTCATTCATTTAACCCATCCAAAGTGCACAAACACATGCAGTGAACCACACACACACCGTGACACACACACACCGGTGAATCACACACACACCAGTAAACAATAAACACACACACCCACTTTAACCCACACACACACCCCCCGTGAACCCAACCCACGACTACCACGCGTTAACCACCCACCTACTGCCGGCCCCCCTTACCCCCACCCCCCATCCTTTCACACCCCCACCCCCCTTTCACCCCCACCCACCCCGTGAACACCATACAACAAGCAGTGAAGACACACACACCGTGAACAGAAAAGCGGGCCAAGAGACAGGACATATGAGCAATATGGGATCGGGAGACATTAGATAGGAGAAAAGGAGCGACCAGCGAGGAAGGAAAAGGAAAAAGGGAAATACAAAGGTGAAGACGAGAAAGAAACAAGAAAGAGCTTACCAAGGAGATCGTGGAATAAGGCTAGGCCGCAAGACGGGACACTGCTCTGCCGTATTTCTTTTCTTGAGCTGAGGGAGCCGGGGTAAGCAGTACTTAGACAGTCTGAGTGTTATTCCCTGGGCCCTGGTGACGGGAGTCCGGTGAGATGCTAGGGAAATGAAAAAAGGGATGAGTTGACTGGCGGGGGAGTTTCAAAAAAGCAACCTGCATAAGATATGAGTGACACATAGAGGTGAAATAAAAAAGTTGGACCAAGGGTGGGGAATAAAGAGGGTAAAAAAGTGGCAAATGGGGAGGGCTCGTGGGGCTGAATTAGTTCCCCAAGACGCGCTGGAAGGAAGGGATGAGAGTCCCTCAATACACTGTGGGAAGCAGGGCGGGAGAGGAAGAATAAGAATACGAGGGTGGTAAGAGCATCGGGTGGAGAAGACGACCTACCTGAAAAAGAAAAGCTGTGCCAACTGCCGAAGAGCAACGAGATCGAAGAGAGTAAAGAGCAAAAAATGAAGTACAAAGCGGGAAAGGGAGGGGAGAGGATTGGGGCGATAAAGAGAAAAAAGCTAGTCGTGGAAGGAAAAGTATGAACGGGGGGAAGGGGGAGATGATAGCGCAAGTCGGACGACAGGCAAAAGAAGTAGACTTGTGTTCCCACCCCGCGCGCGAAGTTGGCCGCGGTCCGCCGGAGGGGATGAGATCGGGAGTCGTTGCTCTTAAGGTTTCCAGCGGCTAACTCAGCGGGGGGGGGGGGGGTCTGTTTTGGGAAGAAGAGAGTATATTTGTATTGATGAAGTGGAGGATGGGTGGGGTGGATTTTATCCCACACCCCGGCGAAGAGTATTTAACTTGACTCCTGAAGTGAAAATCGAAAAAGAAAAACGTGAGTGGGTTGGCAGCGGGTGTTCTGGGGGTGATCGAAGGCGCGCAAAAAGCAAATACTAAAAAAAGCCCTGTAAGCCTGATCCAGTGCATGTGGGATGCCTATGATGGGCAAGGGGGAGCTTTTAGT
>NC_062539.1:88494-95994 GCF_022655615.1 Tachysurus fulvidraco
GAGGGTGGGGTGGGGAGGATAAAAGAAGGGGAGAGTCCTTACCTCACCACTACACTCCAGTTTCCGACTTATGATATGTTAACTTTACTCCCGGATCCTCATGTCTGTGTCACCTTCTGGCTCTAAAACCTTTTAATTATGATTTCAGCAATTTCTTGCTGAGTCCCTGCTTCTCACTTTACACATCATTAGCTTGTTCCATCACCTGATTTACTTGGTCATTTTTCTCTTTCTCTTATTAAAATACCTGACAGCATTTTTCAACCTTCACTGTTTTAATTCTATTTATTCTTTTTTTTTTTAACTATTGTCTTTATTGTTTGTTGTTTGTTTGTTTGTTGTTCCTTTATTTGTTTTTATTCTGATAATTTTCCGCCACAATCAGCTGCAAAAAGTACAAAATTGGCCATATATGAGTTTATAGTAACGGAAATCAACAGCTGGATTTTGTGTGTGTGGTGTGTTTGTGTGTGGGTGGTGTTTGTGTGTGGTGTTTGTTGTTGTGGTGTGTCTTGTTTTTGAGCATTTGTTTAAGGGGGTAGGGATCTTGGTGTGTTGTGTGTGGTGTGTTGTTGTGTTGTGTGAGGGTGTGTTTGTGTTTACACGGGTGTTTGTTTAACATTAAAATAGTCCTGTCATGAGGAGGAAACTGAAACCATAGTTCACAACCAATCCTCTCTCTCTCGTCTTCTGCTTCTGTCTCACAATTCACAATTCTCGACACAAAGAATCAATGAGGAGTAAAGACTCAGAGTTTTTCTTCTCTTTGAATGGCAGTTTTGTATTTTGGGGGGGAAACATTTTCATGTAATTGGCTCATATTGTACATATTATTTACATATTAAGGTAAATTATTACGGTAGTAAAATGAGAAAGTTCATATGAATATAAGTCCGTTGTGGGCCTCTCACATGTGAGTCTACGTGAGAAGCTCTAAGAGATCGTAACCGAGACAAGTCATTATCTCATTAATAACGTAGAAGATATACGACGCATCATCACATCAGCCTATACAGTCATTATTTTAATTAAATTGAACATACCCTGTAAATTAAAACAACTACCAATTCGATGAACAGACTCAGAGGCACAGCTCGAAAGTGGCTTGTACTTTAACATAAAGTATATAAATTCAGACCTGGCATCATATCTACACTTAGCGTTATAATATTTAACTCTCACATGTTTTTTAGATGCTGTCAGAATAAGTAGAATTAGCTGACATTGAAAATGTAACATAATCTTATTTTTTATATTCCCGTCAACGCTTTTGACGTGTGTGTTGTTAACGCAGTTACAAAGAAATGGGACGAATAGTACGAAGGGCGACGCCCTCACGCCGTCCCCTGGGTCTGTGGCAGGATCACGTCTGGAAGTGCGTTTTAACTTTAACAAAAGAAGAATAGAATTTAATTCAATTTTTAACTTTTTATATAAAAATATCAATATTTCGTCTGGTACAAACAGTAGTTATAAATTCTTACAGTTATTCAGCAATTATAATATAGAAAATAGAGATAGAGATATATATAGAGAATAGATACGAGAGAGAAGAGAAGCGCTTAAACTCATTAACCAACAACATCTGGGCCCCACACTTAATGATTTTTCCACCTGACAAATTCCACCTGAAACCCTTCCTGTGAATGTCCTACAAAAACCTCTTTGTAATCCATAGAAATGTCCCGCAATGTGGGCTGCAAGGTTGAACTGGGCAAGGTTCCTCCTCCCCCTCCTCTAGCTGATATTCGAAAGACATTTTCTGTTCCACCTGCAAAGCCTCGTCCCAGAGATCAGGACACCCAGAGAGTGAGCTTTACGTATTTCTGTTCAACAGTTAAACACCAACATCCCGCTCACCAGGCCAATAAAACAACAGCGAAATGAACACAAACTAACACGTGGAGAATGAATGTATCCCAGAGAATTAAATCACCATAAATTTATTTAAATGGCCGTGGCCACGGACCGAGCCTGGCATGGCTGAAGCAGGAGGGAGGGAGGCGAGGAAGATTGAGGAGTGAGGGAGGGAGGAGTGTAACTGAGCGAGATGAGCGCGCGAGAGAGAGAGAAGAGCGAGTGGTGCGTTGTGATTGATTGAGTGAGTGGGTGCGTGAGGAGAGGGAGGGAGAGAGCAGAAGTGAGAGCGCAGAGAAGAGCGAGTGCGCGAGAGATAGAGCGAGAGCGCAAGCGAGAGAGGGAACAGATAGAGAGAGATACAGAGATTTTTGAGAGAGAGTTAGGCGCGATAGAGTGATAGAGTGTGTGAGAGATAGAGAGAGTGATGAGTGAGTGATGAGTGAGTGGTGAGTGAGTTAGTTAGTTAGTTAGGGAGGGGGAAGAGAGATTAGAGAGATATAGAAGGAATAATAATTAGCGAGCTATAATATATATAGAGGACGCGAGAGAAAGAAAGAGAGAGAGAAGAACGAAAGAGTGTTATATAGAGAGAGATAGAGAATGATAGAATAGATAAGCTAGAGAGTGAGAGATTTATAGAGTGTGTGAAGATGAGGGTTTTCGATATAGATAGAAAGAATATAGTTAGATATTAATAGATCAAGTTTAGAGGATTGAGAGCTAGATAGTGTGAGGTTTGATGGAGAGAGAGAGAGATGAATATATAATGCGATAGTGAGAGAGAGATAGTGAGATAGATTTTTTTTTCATATATATATTTAGAAGAAATAGAGTTATATAGTAATATATATCAGTTTATATAATTAGATCTATAGATTGAGAGTGTGTGAGAGAGAGATAGAGAGTAGATAGAGAGAGAGGTATCAAGAGTGAAGAGTGTGTTTGAGAGAGAGTTTGGCCTATATAAGATGTATAGTTTTTCAGAAGAGAGATAGAGAATCCATATATTTAATACAGAGATCGATTGATAGATTTTTGACCGAGAGAATAGAGTTATATATATAAGATAGATATAGATATATGGACATTAGGGACATATAATATTTAAATTAGTGGTTCATATCTATTTACAGATAAGCTATAATTTATTTATAGAGATATAGTTTGATTGGACATAGAGATAGATAGCTAGCTATAGTATATAGATATCTATATTGTATATATGGAGATATATATAGTTTTTTCATACGCATCGATATATATATAGAGTTATATATATATATATGATATAGAGATATAGATAGATTACATTATAGATTTTTATGACATAGATAGAGATATATTTATAGGTATAAATTATTTTTTATTTACATCTATTTAGAATCGATGATAGAGAGTGAGTGTGTGTATTACGTTTGCTCTGGTCATTGACTTGGATTTGTACTGTTGGTTGTTTCTCACACTGTAAGTTTTAGATGTTTGTACCTTTTGTCCCTGAGACTCTGGGTTATGCTTTCAGGTCTAAGTAGAGCTTGAAGTGTGACGTGATGTGACGTGACATACGGATAAGCACGGTGACCCATTCTCATTTAACCCATCCAAAGTGCACAAACACAGCAGTGAACACACACACCGTGAACACACACACCGGTGAACACACACACACCAGTAAACACACACACACCGTGAACACACACACACACACACCGTGAACACACACACACCGTGAACACACACACACCGTGAACACACACACACCGTGAACACACACACACCGTGAACACACACACACCGTGAACACACACACAGCAGTGAAGACACACACACCGTGAACACACACACAGCAGTGAACACACACACCGTGAACACACACACACCGTGAACACACACACACAGCAGTGAACACACACACAGCAGTGAACACACACACACACACACCGTGAACACACACACAGCAGTGAACACGCACACAGCAGTGAACACGCACACAGCAGTGAACACACACACAGCAGTGAACACACACACCGTGAACACACACAGCAGTGAACACACACACACCATGAACACACACACAGCAGTGAACACACACACACCGTGAACACACACACACACACACACCGTGAACACACACACACACACACACCGTGAACACACACACAGCAGTGAACACGCACACACACCGTGAACACACACACTGAGCAGTGGGCAGCCATTTATGCTGTGGCGCCCGGGGAGCAGTTGGGGGGGGTTTGGTGCCTTGCTCAAGGGCATCTCTGTCGTGGTATTGCCAGCCCAAGACTAGAACCTACAACCTTAGGGTTAGGAGTCAGACTCTCTAACCATTAGGCCACGACTTCCCCTAGTCTGAGAGTGTCAGTGTGTTCCTTGTGTTGTGATTGACTGAAGAGTGTGTGTCCTTCACTGTGTTTTAGAGTGTACCAGTGTGTTTAACTGAAGTGTGTTTCTCTTGCTTCTGTTTCAGCATGGATGTCTGCAGGGACTGGGTTCACTGTGTTCAGTTTGGGTTCTACATTCCCATCCTCGTGGCCGGTTTTCCTTTAAACATGGCCGCCCTGTGGCAGCTTTTCTTCCGCCTTCGTCACTGGAGTGAATCCACCATTTACCTGCTGAACCTCGTCATTAATGACTGTCTGCTCCTTCTTGCACTCCCTTTTAAAATCATGGCTTACCACGAGCCGTGGAAACTCGGGAGATTTTCCTGTTCACTGTTTGAGAGTTTTGTCTACGTCAACATGTACGGCAGCATCCTGCTGAGTGTGTGTATCTCTGTGGATCGTTATGTTGCTCTACACTTTCCCTTCCGACGCCTGCGATCTAAAAGGAAGGCCGTGTTCATCTGCGCACTGGTGTGGACGTTAGTTTTTGGGTTTAGCTACCCGGTTTATGATCTTCATGGGGTCAGCAGTAATGAGTCCTTCTGCTTTCAGAACTTTTCCAAACAAACATGGGATAAAGTGTGGATTATAGTGTGTGTGGAGTGTGTGTTTTGGGGCAGCACCGTTGTCATGGTCCTGTGCTCGGTGAATGTTGTTAAAACTCTGCACGATTTACGCAAACGGAACCCTAATGATGCTAAACTACGAAACAACAAGAGTGTAAAGATTGTGCTCAGCAACCTGGTGGTGTTCCTGTTGTGTTTCATTCCTTATCACATTTCTGTGCTTCTTTATTTCTACATAAAACAGAGGAGCAGCAGTACAGAAACCAAACAAATATTTATCAATGAACTACGTAATTTTGTCCACGTCAGTCTGTGTGTGAGCAGCGTGAACTGCCTCGCAGATGCACTCTGTTATTATTTCATACTGAAAGAAAACCTACAGACCGCAGAGCAAGACAGCAGAATGAACACAGTCACAAAGGAAACACATTAACACACTAAGACTGCAGAGAAGTGCAGGAGAAACAAGTAGATATTCATCTGCAAAAATGTTGTCACATATGAACACGGTTTCATTTTACTGACATGTTTAACTTCTGGGGTTTCAGTGTGGTAGTTGGTGTGAGTTTTAAAAAGTGGGAGTGGCCACATACACTAACTGGCATTAATAAATGAGCAACCTGTAAATCTGTTACTCATTCATACCCACAAACAACACAGTGACTACATGCGGTTTAGCTAATAATGTGTTTTAGATTCAGAATCTAAACTTAAGACACAACAATAACTGAAAATGTACATTATTGTATAAGAACCTAGAAAAAGTAAGGGTTATTAAAGTTTTAGCAAGAGAAGAGCTTCTGAGTCAAATAAACTTTCTGAAACAAATAGTTTGTTGTATTTTTTTAGCTCTGTGATCAGTGAGTTTAAGCCACAATTTATTTTTTATAAATTGTAATTTCTTTTTTTTTCTGCAGTGATCAGTGTCTGATTGAACCAAGTGGTTTGTCCCACAGCTGCAGGATCTATTATCTGTGTGCAGTTCTGCATGTTGTTTCCTTCATGTTCTCTGGTTTTCACCCACACTTTTGCACTCATGAGTTGTGTGTGTATAAGAAGCTGTTTCTAGCTAGAAATATCAGACAGACAGACAGACAGACACAGACAGACACACACACACACACACACTTTTCTGGCACACAGCAGTGCAGCTGCAGCTGTCTTACACCAGGATGGTAAACCACTTCCTGTCTGAATACTGTAAATGTAAGCAGTTTTATCTCTGGCTCTGAGTTCTGCTTTGAAATCCAAATCTCTTTAAACATACAGGCTTTAAAATGTGTGTTGTACTCTAATCAACATTTAGATATTTTATGGAATCAATTTTCTACAATTCTAACTCCCATGTATTTGGGTTTTTTGGTTGTTGTATTTTTTCAATATGCATGAGGATGATTTAAACGATTTGTAGAAGATTAAATGTTTTTACACTGAGTTGCAAATGACAACCTGCTGCACTACTATAGTGTTATAATAATTACAACAACAACAATAGGTTTATAAAGTACACTAATAAAAGTTAGTAAAGTTCAAAACCTGCTTTTGATTTAACTGAAATGAAAAAAATCACTGATAAAGTTTTAAATACTCTGGGAATCTAAAGAAATGTGAGTAAACTACAAAATCCCAAGATATAAATGATATTAGATATAGATGAAATATTATAAGTACCACAAGCTGCTGTAAAGTCTGAAGCCCTGACAGCTGACAGTGACAACTTACAATAATTGCTCTACATGACAGCTTACATGGCAGCTGGTAAAATGTGTTGTGCATGTGTTCATGCTCTTAGCATTTTTGTGTTCATGCTCTTAGCATTTTTGTATTCATGCAGTCTGCAGTTAGTCAGAATGTGACGATTCCTTATTATAGCTCTAAATGATGATGTCACTGAGGTCACATCCTATGTCACTGTTATGTAAAATTAATGTAGATAAAACTCAGTTCTCGTGTGGAGTAACATCCCATCCAGGGTGTTTTTCCACCTTGTGCAGATTCTCAGGACAGACTCAAGGATCACTGCCACCCTGAGCAGCATAAAGCACTCACTGAGCATGAACATTAAAATAAAAAGGTGTTTATATAAAAAGTAATATAAATGTCCACGTAGCTCTGCCCAACAGGTGGCAGTGTTTCACCTTTAAACTGTCATCGGGCATCGAGGCAGGATACACCCTGGACGGAGTGGCAACCTATCGCAGGGCAACAACATAATTAGGAGTTCAGTAATTCTCTTTAACTTGCCTCTGCATTCAAAATTGATGTTTCAGATATTTGTCTGCTTTAATTTAATAATTTATTTAATTTAATGCTCTTTAGAACATAGGGTTAGGGTTAGGGTTAGGGTACACACAACCTGTCCTCAGGGTTAGGGTACACACAACCTGTCCTCAGGGTTAGGGTACACACAACCTGTCCTCAGGGTTAGGGTACACACAACCTGTCCTCAGGGTTAGGGTACACACAACCTGTCCTCAGGGTTAGGGTACACACAACCTGTCCTCAGGGTTAGGGTACACACAACCTGTCCTCAGGGTTAGGGTACACACAACCTGTCCTCGGTTGTCTTGATCTACAGCAACAGCTTGTTACAGTAAACTCGATCTACAGCAACAGCTTGTTACTGTGCTTATGTACTGTGTCTTCTTGCACATAATAATAATACTAATAATAATAAT
>NC_062539.1:100994-103494 GCF_022655615.1 Tachysurus fulvidraco
AACCCTAACCCTAACCCTAACACTATGCCAGGGAAATGTTCATCATATTTTGTGCACAGTTGATATATTTCAGTTATTTTAGAACGCAAGTGTTCAGTCCCATAACTACTAGTTTATTACAGCATTTTTACAGCTTGTATGTACTACAGCATGCAGTGTTTTTATTCTGTCACCTTAAGACATCATTATTGTACTGATTATATTCCAATTAGACTGCTGTACACACTCTTGTCTTTGACTGGGTCATTCCAAAATGTTCAGTTTTTCTTCTGAAGTCATTGACTTGGATTTGTGAATATAAGCTGAATATTTTATTTTGGAAGATGAATATTTTGTGCCAAAATCATTTGGTGCTATAAATGATTCCATCTATCTTGACTAGAGCCCCAGAGTCCCAGCTGAAGAGAAACAGCCCTGTATCATGATGCTGCCATCAACACACTTCACCATAGGTGTGATGATCAAAAAGAGAATCCTTGTTTTTACATCAAACTTTTACATCTTTTTGACCAGAAAGTTCTACACATTAGATCGAACGTTCCATATGTTCCTGCAGCTCCTTTAATGCTCCTGTAGGTCTCTAGGCAGCTTCTCTGACAGGGTTTCTTCTTATCATTTGGGGATAAATGTTTTTTCCCTAAAACATTTTAATTTACTTAGACTTTGTTCCATGTTGGATCTATTGTTTATGTATATTCTGTATATGTGTAATGTGTATAGTGTGTATAGCATAATTATACTTGGTGCATAAAGTGTGTGTGTGCGTGTGTGTGTGTGTGTGTGTGTGTGTGTGTGTGTGTGTGTGTGTGTTTGTGTTAACTTAAACCCAGACATTTGTGTGTAACAGATGGAGTTTCTGCCGTTCAGATCTGATGCCCCTCACGGTTAGAGGGCAGTGTAATGGCAATTGCAGCCCTATTCCGGGGCAAGTGGGGGCAGAAGGGTCATGTCCTCAGTCCTAAAGCCCCCCCTGCAGCCCCACTTCCCCATCACTGTGATGATGAAGATGACGATGATGAGCGGTTGAACACGCGAGTGCCAATTAGACGCAACTCTCGTTTTTACCGTTCCATGAGGAAGAAAAGACACTCACAAGGACAAGCAAATGAACAAGAAAGTGAGAATGTTTCTCTTATTATTATTATATTAAATTACTACTGACAGTCATTAATAACACTTAATAACACACTTATTATGCTCACACTGTCACACACAAACACACACACACACTCAATCACGTCATACTGTTTTCCCTCTATAAAAAATACAAACAGTCCAAACTGGA
Source organism: Tachysurus fulvidraco (assembly GCF_022655615.1). NCBI lineage: Eukaryota > Metazoa > Chordata > Actinopteri > Siluriformes > Bagridae > Tachysurus > Tachysurus fulvidraco. The sequence goes on from NC_062539.1 coordinate 102,280, forward strand.
TAAACAAGTTCCAGTTTGTGTGTGTGAGTGTTTGTGTGTGTGTGTGTGTGTGTGTGTGTGTGTGTGAGTGTTTGTGTGTGTGTGTGTGTGTGTGTGTGTGTGTGTGTGTGTGTGTGTGTGTGTGTGTGTGTGTGAGTGAGTGTTTGTGAGTGTTTGTGTGTGTGTGTGAGTGTGTTTGTGAGTGTGTTTGTGAGTTTGTGTGTTTGTGTGAGAGAGAGATTACACAGTAAACACAGAGATTACTGTAACACACAGATTACTGTAACACAGAGATTACTGTAACACAGATGATTATAACACAGATTACTGTAACACAGATTATTATAACACAGATTACTGTAACACAGATTACTGTAACACAGATTACTGTAACACAGAGATTATTATAACACAGATTACTGTAACACAGATTACTGTAACACAGAGATTATTATAACACAGATTACTGTAACACAGATTACTGTAACACAGATTACTGTAACACACAGATTACTGTAACACAGATTATTATAACACAGATTACTGTAACACAGATTACTGTAACACACAGATCACTGTAACACAGATTACTGTAACACACAGATCACTGTAACACAGATTACTGTAACACGGAGATTACTGTTACACAGATTACTGTAACACACAGATCACTGTAACACAGATTACTGTAACACAGAGATTACTGTTACACAGATTACTGTAACACGGAGATTACTGTAACACGGAGATTACTGTAACACAGAGATTACTGTAACACAGAGATTACTGTAACACGGATTACTGTAACACAGATTACTGTAACACACAGATTACTGTAACACAGATTACTGTAACACATAGATTACTGTAACACAGATTACTGTAACACAGAGATTACTGTAACACAGATTACTGTAACACAGAGATTACTGTAACACAGATTACTGTAACACAGATTATTATAACACAGATTACTGTAACACAGATTACTGTAACACAGTTTTATATTATATATTATATGACTACACAGTAAACCAAAAGTTATGGTTTTATTAAATGGTAAAAGTGGAACCAAAATTTTATGCATGATGTAATGATGTCAGTCTTGACTCAGATCAGTTCATGTGTGTGTGTGTTCTCTACACAGTGTGTCCGATGAATGACGTCATTAATAAACTAGTATTCACAAAGACCAAATCAGTAAATGTTATTTTTATTTAGTATTGATGTTGCATT
>NC_062539.1:115994-118494 GCF_022655615.1 Tachysurus fulvidraco
AGCTACTTCTAAAGAGTGTGACCCTGATTCTAACCTTTGACCCCAGTCAGTGCCAGTGATATCTCACTCTCGATGGCTCCTGAAGAAGGGCGAGGTTCTGCAGATGTCCGGACCGAAGAGTACTCGCACTATGCGAAGCCGAAAACTGTTCCATCCCCTTTACCTGTTTCTCTTCAATAACCTGCTGCTCATTACCAAGCGCAGCTCCAGGTCAGCCATGATGTCATCAATGTGCGACACACAATCACAACAGTCAGATAACTAACCAAGGGGCAAAAGTCCAATTCAACTCAGTTTTGTTTCTATAGTACTTTTAACAATGGATGTGATTGTGAAGTGATTATAAATCATTATAAACACAGAGAGTGGGATTATAAATCATTATAAACACTGAGAGTGGGATTATAAATCATTATAAACACTGAGAGTGGGATTATAAATCATTATAAACACTGAGAGTGGGATTATAAATCATTATAAACACTGAGAGTGGGATTATAAATCATTATAAACACTGAGAGTGGGATTATAAATCATTATAAACACTGAGAGTGGGATTATAAATCATTATAAACACTGAGAGTGGGATTATAAATCATTATAAACACTGAGAGTGGGATTATAAATCATTATAATAGTAATAATATTGGCCCATCTGGGATGTTTGTTATAAAAGCTCAAAAACTCATCAAAATTATAAATACAACAAGAATAGACATTAAATCTAGCATCTAATTTTCAACCAAAACTCAGATTCACTGCTGTTGCCCTATAATTCCAGGTAAGACTTGTAATTGTTGATTACACTATATCCATGCAGTTTCTGGTGTGTGTGTGTGTGTGTGTGTGTGTGTGTGTGTGTGTGTGTGTGTGTGTGTGTGTGTGTGTGTGTGTGTGTGTGTGTCAGTGGGGAGAAGTTTCAGGTGTTGGACTCATGTAGTCGCTCCATGTTGAGGACAGAGGACATGGAGGATCAGGGACAGGTACTGGCATTTACATTTGTGCTCAAACTGCTGGAAAATCAAGAGGATCGTCCAATTAGCTACATGCTAAAGACCAACAGCATGTGAGACACACACATTAACATACACATTAATGCACAACACAAAATACACAAACGCAGAGCATACACACTATAACTAACCCTAACCCTAGTTCAGTCTGAATGATCAGAAACAGGAGCAGGACTTTAACACACAACATCCTCATCATCCAGGAGGGAACATCCCTGTCTAATGTAGAGCAGGAACGCTCCACTAATCAGACTCTAATCTAGCGGCATGATTAACCTGCAGCTCTGAAAATGCTCTTTATAAAATACACATTATAAATACTCTTTATACACACACACATACTCTTTATACACACACATACTCTTTATACACACACACACATACTCTTTATACACACACACACACATACTCTTTATACACACACACACATACTCTTTATACACACACACACATACTCTTTATACACACACACACATACTCTTTATACACACACACACATACTCTTTATACACACACACACATACTCTTTATACACACACATACTCTTTATACACACACACATACTCTTTATACACACACACACATACTCTTTATACACACACACACATACTCTTTATACACACACACATACTCTTTATACACACACATACTCTTTATACACACACACACATACTCTTTATACACACACACACACATACTCTTTATACACACACACACATACTCTTTATACACACACACACATACTCTTTATACACACACACACATACTCTTTATACACACACATACTCTTTATACACACACACACACATACTCTTTATACACACACATACTCTTTATACACACACATACTCTTGATACACACACACACATACTCTTTATACACACACATACTCTTTATACACACACACACATACTCTTTATACACACACACACACATACTCTTTATACACACACACACATACTCTTTATACACACACATACTCTTTATACACACACACACACATACTCTTTATACACACACATACTCTTTATACACACACATACTCTTGATACACACACACACATACTCTTTATACACACACATACTCTTTATACACACACACACACATACTCTTTATACACACACATACTCTTTATACACACACATACTCTTTATACACACACATACTCTTGATACACACACACATACTCTTTATACACACACATACTCTTGATACACACACACATACTCTTTATACACACACACATACTCTTTATACACACACACATACTCTTTATACACACACACATACTCTTTATACACACACACACACACACACACACACACACACACACACACACACACACTTCAGGTTTCAGCTCACACATACATCGCTCCAGTGTCATTTTCACAAAGTTTTACAGCATTTGAACCTCCAGACTAGTCGACATCAATTGCTATTAACCCACTAAAGAACCTGTAAAACAATTGGATGTGTGTGTGTGTG
>NC_062539.1:123494-133494 GCF_022655615.1 Tachysurus fulvidraco
GTGCTGAACTCAGAGTTTATGATGACCCATTAGTTCCTCAGGAGCTCTCGGCTGCACTGTTATAAACTGTCGTAGAAAGGACATTATTTACACTATTTACTGTAGAGTGTCACCCAGATGAGGATGAGGTTCTGAGTCTGGTTCCTCTCAAGGTTTCTTCCTCATATCATCTCAGGGAGTTTTTCCTTGCTGCCATCACCTCTGGTTTAAAGTTTTTAAACTTTAATTGTATATATTTATTGATTTTTATCCTTATTTCTTCTTCTTCTTCGTCGTCTTATTATTATTATTATTATTAGTATTATTAATATATATGTATTTACTTTCTCCTCCCTTCTGTTTCTATACTTCTGTAAAGCTGCTTTGAGACAATGGGAATTGTTAAAAGTACTATAGAAATAAATAGAATTGAAATGTAGTCTAATATTTTACTTTACTACTTAAGTAATGTTGCTGTGTATTTCATGTAAAACAAAGGGCTCGTCCGGGATTTGAACCCGGGACCTCTCGCACCCAAAGCGAGAATCATACCCCTAGACCAACGAGCCTATATGGAAACGTGCGAAGTTACTGGGTCTAAAAATTAAATGAAATAGTTTTACGTATTTAAAGTGCAATTTAGGTCGTATTAAGTATTAAACACTATTTTAAAAAGATTAATCTTACAGAGTGGAAATTCTATATTAAAAACATTGTCTTCGGGAAACGGATTCTAAAAACATTGCTGCTTTTGACAGACTGACCGTGGTGCATCATGGGGAATAACGCCATTTTACATATTACCGATACTTCACTGAAGCCGCTTTTCACACCTGTATTCCAGATTTATCCTACATCCTGTGTGAGGATTGGCTTGTGTTTCAAATCGACACTAATGCTGTCCAATCAGCCAACTGCTTGTTTATGCGAATGCCCGCAGTGGCCTAACAAAAGAGGGCGGGGCTTGTCGGAAAAGCGGTGGTATAAAAACAACACTTACAACGTTACAACGAAGCACAAAAACGACATTGAGGCATAATAACGTCTCGTCACTTTCTGCTTAAACTACAAGGTGAGTTTTGGTTTAGTCGGGTGTTGTCACTAAAACACAATAAACGGTGTAATATGTCAGTTAAATAACAAGCTGATTATTACAGACCATGTGAGAGTAAAATAATAAAGTAAAATGGCTTGTTGTTGTTTCAGCAGCTCCGTCCCTTTAGTTACTAACCCGCTGTTTGCTTCCAGTTAAACTGCGATAAAAAGCACATTGGGCCGAAGAGTGGCTTTGTGGGTTAGTACAAGTTTGGGGGAAATGTAATTAGTTAATAAATAGTGAATATAAAACTGGTGTTTTTATATAAAATACAAATTATTTCCGTTCACGCTTCTAACTGCTATTATCGCTCTTTAGCGTCTGAGCAGCCATTACACCAGGCTTTAAGGGGCGGGAATATGCAAATTAGCAGTGCCTGTTAAACTGTGGATTGGGCGTTCGTTTACTAGGAGTCCCGCCTTTTTTGTCTATTGGTTAAAATGTGGCAGCGAGCCACTTGATTGGGTGCTGAGATTTGGCAATTTGTTCGTTTTATAGTTCTTTATAGTGACGTAACGCATTCTGCAGACATTCCAGTTATTTTATTGGGTTTTGTTTGTTTTCTGATCTTAGAACAGCAGCAAACGAGTTACAGCCTGATTTCACCAAATATCACTTTATATTTATGTTTATTAACCCTAATGATCTGATGGAGAAACAAAGACACATTAAGTGTTAAAATAATAATGATGTATATTTTCAGATTTACATAAACACCTTGTTACAGGTGATTTGGAGCAGTTATTATGGCTCGTACAAAACAGACAGCTCGTAAATCTACAGGAGGAAAAGCGCCCCGTAAACAGCTCGCCACTAAAGCGGCTCGGAAAAGTGCGCCCTCTACAGGTGGGGTGAAGAAACCGCACCGTTACAGGTGATGTAAACCACCAAGGCTCTTCTAGTGTACTGCTAAATGCTTACAGTGTGTTTTTATATTAATGTGGGTGTGTCTTTAGGCCTGGTACTGTGGCTTTACGTGAGATCCGACGTTATCAGAAATCCACAGAGCTGCTGATCAGGAAGCTGCCGTTCCAGCGACTCGTCCGAGAAATTGCTCAGGACTTTAAAACTGATCTGAGGTTTCAGAGTGCAGCAATAGGAGCCCTGCAGGTGACACCGTCTCTCTCTCTCACTTTCTCTCTCTGTCTGTGTGTCTCACGCTCTCTCTCTCTTTCTCTCTCTCTCTCGCTGTGTCATGTTCTCTCTCTCTCTCTGTCTTAACATAGTAATTAATCGAGAATTAAGGATTGTGTGTGTGTGAGTGTGTGTGTGTGTGTGTGTGTGTGTGTGTGTGTGTGTGAGAGAGATAGAGAGAGAGAGCCGTTAGAGCTGACCTGGGATCATATTACTGACTTCATGAATTGTTTGGGATCTGAAATGTTTTCTATTGATAATCAGGAAAAGTGGAACACTGGTCATAGAGTGTCTGTGTGTCACTTTATTCTATCTCTCTATATCTCTCTCTCTCTGTCTCTCTCTCTCTCTGTCTTAACATAGTAATTAATAGAGAATTAAGGATTGTCACCGTATAATATTTGTTACTACAACACAGCTCTACTATTTAATAGACTTTATTGACCCTGAATGAAGCTGAAATATGTTTGTGTTTGTTTATACAGGAGGCAAGTGAAGCATATCTGGTAGGTCTATTTGAAGACACTAATCTGTGTGCTATCCATGCCAAACGTGTCACCATCATGCCCAAAGACATCCAGCTGGCACGACGTATCCGTGGAGAACGTGCTTAACGCACATACACACTATTATAAAAATGTGCACACACACAACTACACACACTCTCCTAATTAAACAAGGTTGATCTGTGAATCTGTCTGTCTCTCCTTCGTGTGTGTGAAATCCCATGGAGGCTCCTGATTGGTTGTAGGTTTTGGTGTTCTACATTATTTGGATGTTCTGGTTGTGTGTATTGTGTGTCACTGGATTTAGTGTGAATCAGCTTCTCTCTCTTTGTGTGTTACTGTGTGTTTTTACATTGTTCTTATTTTTAATCTCAGTAAAAAAATTTTGTCATTTTCACCAGTGTAAAGCCGAATATATCGTGCTTCACTTTATTGGCGTCTTTACTCTGACAGTGAGACTGATTTATAAACACACTTTTATTTTTCTTTATTTTTTAAAATGTTAATTCTAAGCTCATGTTTATTAATCTGTGTGTCATCAGCAGGTTTTTCTACATTGTTTTGTACAAAATGTATCTTTGGGTATCAGATTTTATTCAGTAGATAAATAAAGGTGTTGTTTTTGCCCTGATGGTGATTCAGTATGAACAGAATTATTACACATTTCAGCAAATGCAGATAACTGCTGACAATAAACATGTCAGGATTATAAAGTCATGTTTTAGCCTGAAACACCAAGCTGTGTGTCTGTAACACCACATATTCACTTATATATTCACTGATGATCTCAGGACCTGTAAATATTACACAGTAAAGATGTTCTGCTCATTTATTCTGCTACAGAAATATATTTTACTCTTATAGAATCATCACTGGAGCTTTCAGCTGTGAGCTGATTAAACATTAGCAAATTTAATGCTTAATTATATTCTCCGTATGTTTAGCATTGATGATGATGATGATGGTGATGATGATGATGATGATGGTTATTATATTGTAATTATTGCCCCCCACAAAACACACTGATTTTCGAAGTGGGCCGCTCTCGGTTTCTCCCGGACTTTTTATGCTGTCGGACTGTTTCCGGTTTTCTTCGCTCTCTTCCGGAGTGAGTTACTCCACTGTCTCCGTCTCCACGTGTTTTTATTACACTAACATTTTGTACACAATTCAGCAGCAGCTGTTTTTATTAAACATGGCGACGTCTTTTGAGCAAATGCGCGCGAATGTCGCTAAACTGTTAAGAGGCATCGACAGGTGAGAGACCAGGTGTAATGAGCTAACATGCTAATGCTAACTCGCTATACTTTATTATAAATACATTTCTCTTCTAAAATCAGGAAAACAGAATAATCTTATTTTCTATATTTATATTATTCTGTATATTTAGGCTGTTAGCACTAAACACATGAACATTTATTTACTGGTAAATAAGAAGTTAATACTGTTGAGTGTGTTATCTCAGGTATAACCCAGAGAACCTGGCCACACTGGAGCGGTATGTGGAGACTCAGGCGAGAGAAAACGCCTACGACCTGGAGGCCAATCTGGCGGTGCTGAAACTGTGAGCAGGGCTTTATGTCTCTCCGTCACACCTGAACACTGTCACTGAGGACAGATTTGGGTTAATGATCTGCCTTAATGTGATGTGAAGTTTAGATGAAACACATCTAATGAAATGTTAGACTTATTTCTCGTGTGTGTGTGTGTGTGTGTGTGTAGGTACCAGTTTAATCCTGCCTACTTCCAGACTAGTGTGACGTCTCAGATCCTGCTGAAGGCCTTAACAAACCTCCCACACACCGACTTCACTCTGTGCAAGTGTATGATAGACCAACCACATGTATCCTTTAAACACACATGCACACGCACACAACCCGTGGTGTCCCTTTGCTGATACAGATACACTGCGTTAGTTGCATGTGTTAGTGCCTAGCGTCTCTCCTGCAGTACAACGCAAGAACTGTTTGGTCGTTGAGATTTCTTTAGTCACATGGAATAAAACTGAATGAAACTCTCTGTTCCTGGATCAGTTTCTTTAACCTCACTCACAGCAAGAGGAGCGACCAATCAGACAGATCCTCTACCTCGGCAACCTGCTGGAGACCTGTCACTTTCAAAGCTTCTGGGTAACACACACAGACAGACACACACACACACACACACACACACACACACACACAGCTCTAAAAAACATCGTACATTAATGCATTTTAAAAGGTGTGTGTGTGTGTGTGTGTGTGTGTGTGTGTGTGTGTGTGTGTGTGTGTGGCAGGCAAGTCTGGAGGAGAACCGGGAGCTGATTGATGGGATCACAGGTTTTGAAGACTCTGTTCGTAAATGTGTGTTTACTATTTACACACACACACACACACACACACACACAGACTGACAGACACACACACACAGACAGACACACACAGACAGACAGATGTCAATGTCATGGTTGTAGAGCCACAATAGAGGTCACCAGTTATTGTTACTTATATGTTGATTACTGTGAACATTAATGTGTGTAGATTTTACTGTACCACAGAGTAAAGTGTGTGTTTGTGTGTTAGTCATCTGCCATGTTGTAGGGATCACGTATCAGACCATTGAGCACCGGCTGTTAGCGGAGATGTTAGGAGACCCACTTGGTAATACACACACACACACACACACACACACACAAAGATTTCAGAGTTTTTATTCTGGATTATTTCAATCTCTCTCAGACACGCAGGTGAAAGTGTGGATGAATAAGTACGGTTGGCTGGAGGATGATGATGGTCGGATCTTCATCTATAATCAGGAGGAGAGCATTAAACCCAAAAACATTGTGGAGAAGATTGACTTTGACAGTGAGACACTTTATTTATACCTTCATGTTTTCACATATGTTGTGTAACATTTCATGTTAAGTTCACTCGCTAGTGCACTAGATTTCACCTGAACACTTTACTGTAGTGTGTTTGTAATAAGAGCAATAGCTGATGTGTGTGTTATGTTCTGTTTACTCTACAGGCGTGTCCAGTATCATGGCAACATCACAGTAAACACACACACACACATATCCACAATAAAGTTACAGTTAGACAATAAACCTGTTTCCTGACTTTTAATTGCTTTAATTTCTTTCTCATGCATCAGGGGGCGCTCTTTACACACTACACACACTAGTGATTTACTGACTTTCTCTTCTGGGCCTCATTTATAAAGCGTGTGTACGCACAAAACAGGGCTGGAAACGTAGGTACGCCAATCCCCACGCAAAGGTTGTGACCTTTAAGCAAACTGCTGTGCGTACGCACATTCTGGAAAGAAAGGGAATTGGCGACACAGATGGTGAGGTCATGAACTGAAGTTAGATTGTAGAAAATTCATGTGAGAAGAACGATTATAAGAATTAATGACATTTAATTTTCACTCCATTTCATACGTTATATCCGCATTATCATGAGGATTAAATCCAACAGTGTTATTTGTGCCGATTGTTTTAGGCTATATACATCTAGTAAAATCCAAACATAATTCAAAATGTATTCAAAATAATAATAATAATCAGCGCTACTCCGTCCAGGGTGTATCCTGCCTTGATGCCCAATGATGCCTGAGGATAGGCACAGGCTCCCCGTGACCCGAGTAGTTCGGATAAGCGGTAGAAGATGAATGAAATGAATAATCAGCGCTGCCTTACAGTCACATTGTCCACAACGGGAGCGCAGGAGGAGATGGCGCGACTACATGTCATACAGAATAGCATGAAATACCCTTTTATTACAGAGCTGCAGAGCACAGTGTAAAAACAAAATATTTTCCTTAATGTACATATGTCATAAAATGTCAAAGTCTGCAAATACAGTCATGAAGCACAATCGCTACTCATCATCGGTCCTAACTATTACGGTGTTCATTACAAAACTGTCATGAAGTATGTGCTCACTAACATTTTTGTCTTAAATTTTCGCCCATAAATTAATTCTGTGATTTTGTCAAGGTGTTAACGATCAGTCTAACTGCTAGAAACATATAAATCCTCCGGTGACCCGGTATGTAATGCTTCATGGTGGCACTGCTGGCACTGTTGGAGGATTACGCAATGGGAGAATAAGGAGAGAACGAGTTTTCAGGGACCATGATGATTTCCTGGCCCATGATGATGACTGGCTAATAAGCCGATTTAGATTCCCTAGAGCTGTGCTCTTAGATATATGTGTTGAATCGGGTCCAGTATTAGAGGGGGCAACACACCGGAACCATGCCATCCCAGTCCAAATACAAGTCCTCACCACTCTGGGGTTCTTGGCAACCGGCTGTTTCCAGCGGGAATTGGCAGACAGGTAAATTATTTTTATATATTAAAAAAACTATAAGTAATCCTCAACTTTGTGTCTAAAACCTTTTCGTATATGAAATAATTCTATTGGAATCTATCATCTCACCCTGTAGGTCTGGTATATCACAGCCGTCCCCGAGTGCCATAATATCTGTCGTTTGGAATGGTATACTTAATATGGGTAGTCGGTACATCAGGTTCCCCTACACTGTGTGAGATACATCAGGTTCCCCTACACTGTGTGAGATACATCAGATTCCCTACACTGTGTGAGATACATCAGGTTCCCCTACACTGTGTGAGATACATCATGTTCCCCTACACTGTGTGAGATACATCAGGTTCCCCTACACTGTGTGAGATACATCAGGTTCCCCTACACTGTGTGAGATACATCAGGTTCCCTACACTGTGTGAGATACATCAGGTTCCCTACACTGTGTGTGAGATACATCAGGTTCCCTACACTGTGTGAGATACATCAGGTTCCCCTACACTGTGTGAGATACATCAGGTTCCCCTACACTGTGTGAGATACATCAGGTTCCCCTACACTGTGTGAGATACATCAGGTTCCCCTACACTGTGTGAGATACATCAGGTTCCCCTACACTGTGTGAGATACATCAGGTTCCCCTACACTGTGTGTGAGATACATCAGGTTCCCTACACTGTGTGAGATACATCAGGTTCCCCTACACTGTGTGAGATACAACAGGTTCCCCTACACTGTGTGAGATACATCAGGTTCCCTACACTGTGTGAGATACATCAGGTTCCCCTACACTGTGTGAGATACATCAGGTTCCCCTACACTGTGTGAGATACATCAGGTTCCCCTACACTGTGTGAGATACATCAGGTTCCCCTACACTGTGTGAGATACATCAGGTTCCCCTACACTGTGTGAGATACATCAGGTTCCCCTACACTGTGTGAGATACATCAGGTTCCCTACACTGTGTGAGATACATCAGGTTCCCCTACACTGTGTGAGATACATCAGGTTCCCCTACACTGTGTGAGATACATCAGGTTCCCCTACACTGTGTGAGATACATCAGGTTCCCCTACACTGTGTGAGATACATCAGGTTCCCCTACACTGTGTGAGATACATCAGGTTCCCCTACACTGTGTGAGATACATCAGGTTCCCTACACTGTGTGAGATACATCAGGTTCCCCTACACTGTGTGTGAGATACATCAGGTTCCCCTACACTGTGTGAGATACATCAGGTTCCCCTACACTGTGTGAGATACATCAGGTTCCCCTACACTGTGTGAGATACATCAGGTTCCCCTACACTGTGTGTGAGATACATCAGGTTCCCCTACACTGTGTGAGATACATCAGGTTCCCTACACTGTGCGAGAACAGGCCGAAATTATAATGAAATTTTGCAGAAATGTCTGGTTTCCCAAATGTAATCAGCACAATTGACTGCGCTCATGTTGCTATAAGGGCACCATCTGAAAATGAATTTGCTTATGTTAACAGAAAGCATGTGTAACAATGTTGTTTTTAATATAATTATAACCTGCATGCTACAGTGACTACCCCAGTGGCTACCCCAGTGGTTACCCCCTGAGACGGACTCCTCACCCCATTTTTAAACACAGAGTGCAGAGGAAACTCATTATAACGAGGTCCACTCTCGTGCCCGCACAGTTGTGGAGTGTGTAATGGGCATGTTAAAATGGGCGTGTAAAGATGGGCGTGTACTGGGCGGGATATGAGGCTGGTTCAGGTACACACATCTGTGGGAACATCGCTTACAGGTGTGCGTACGCACGGTTTTATAAATCGGAATATATTACGGTATTTTTTAGTATGGATCCTACGCACAGTTTTATAAATGAGACCCTGGTCTCTGCTTTAATAAAACACGGTCGACTTTCTCAGGTTTCCTTTTGTGTCCTTTCACATTTCAGGAGAATTTTCATGTTTTGTTTCATTCTGACTTTAATTCTCAGTGCTGAAGCTCCAGTCTGTGTTTTGTGTCAGTTTTATGTGCAGCTGCAGGATTTGGTCCTACAGCAGAAGCGTACGCTTTCCCTCATGCCGTTACTCACTAAGACGTAGAGCAGAGGATCCACCACGCTGTTCAGGCTGGACATGGCCAGTGTCCCTGAGAAGTAAAAGTGCTGCGCTTGTTCAAATTCACAGTAATCATTAAAATGAAAGCAGTTGAAAGCGATGGAGCGAATGAGCAGCTGGATGTGATAGGGAGCGTAGCAGACAGAGAAGATGGCGATGACTCCCACAGACAGCAGTTTGACCTTACGCTTGCCCTGATTGTCAAGTCCCACGCTTTCCTTCACCTTCCTGAAGATCTGAAAGTAGCACACAGCTAACACCAGCAGTGGCAGCAGGAAGCCGATGACCACACGCAGGAGGTTAAACAGAGCCACACGCTCAGTCATGGGAAATGTCTCGTAACAGCGCTCGTATTCATCTAGAGGGTCCGTCACCTTGTCCATTAAGATGACCAGGACGTGCAGGCTGGCAGTGAAGATGTAGATCAGCCCTGAGATGAGCCAGGCGTACCTGAAGCGGTGGAATGTCTTGGTCTTCAGAGGAAAGGTGACAGCCAGGCAGCGGTCGATAGAGATGCAGCACAGCAGGTAGATGCTGATGTACATGTTGGAGTAATAAACAAACCCAGCCAGCTTGCACAGGTCGAGGCCGAGCGTCCAGCGGTGGTCGTTGTAGTAGTAAATGATCCACAGCGGCATGGTGAGGATGTAGAGAACGTCTGAGATGCAGAGACTGAGCAGGTAGACGCCCAGCACGTTCTTCTTGCGGATCTGCTGGATGATGGGCCACGCCGTGAGCAGGTTGAACACCAAACCCAGCACCAGCGCAGTGATGTAGATGCCTATTAGCAAATCGTTAACTGGGCTGTCCTTAATGTCCACACACATCAGATTCTGTGTCACATTCAGAGACGTGTTCATCTGCAG
>NC_062539.1:135994-150994 GCF_022655615.1 Tachysurus fulvidraco
ATTATTTAAACACGAATTAAACTGACTTAGATAGATTAGGTGTCTTAGATAGATTAAAGATAAGTGTGTATGTGTGTGTGTGTGTGTGTACATATCACACACACCTTCACAGTGAGCCATGGAGCAGTATTTGGGGTTCACTTGTGGCTAACCTTACTCTCTATAAGTGTCTGTGACTTCATCCTTGTCGTTCCATCACGAGGCTGACAGAAGGACAAGGACACATTATAAAGCCTTCACACACTCACAGCTCCTTTCTAACACTAACTTACATCATTTCTATCACAACCTCTTACTCCATAAACACAAACACAGGCCTGAAGTAAAGACACCAATAATAATCAATCTCTGCACCAGACCTCTTCATCATCCTCCTGTCATAAGCTGTCATATGTGTTAATGTGTTTATGTATCTTAGCCAATGATGTTGCTCTGTTTAATATAACTATAATATACTAATATTACTCTCTGTAATTACTTCTCTGGTATAAACTCAGTATTCAGTAATGAGGAGTTTTCGTTTGTCCTGAAGCAGGTTTTAGTTTTATTTCACTGCTGTATCTGTGGCATGAGATGGAGCTTCTACTAACTTACAATGAAAAGCGTAGCAGTGTAACAGTGTAGCAGTGTTCACACTGGGTTATAATCACACTTGGGTTGTAATCACACTGGGTTATAATCACACTGGGTTATAATCACACTGGGGTTATAATCACACTGGGTTATAATCACACTGGGTTTATAATCACACTGGGTTATAATCACACTGGGTTTATAATCACACTGGGTTATAATCACACTGGGTTTATAATCACACTGGGTTATAATCACACTGGGTTTATAATCACACTGGGTTATAATCACACTGGGTTTATAATCACACACTGGGGTTATAATCACACACTGGGGTTATAATCACACACTGGGGTTATAATCACACTTGGGTTGTAATCATACACTGGGGTTATAATCACACACTGGGGTTATAATCACACACTGGGGTTATAATCACACACTGGGGTTATAATCACACTGGGGTTATAATCACACACTGGGGTTATAATCACACTGGGGTTATAATCATACACTGGGGTTATAATCACACACTGGGATTATAATCACACACTGGGGTTATAATCACACTGGGGTTATAATCACACACTGGGGTTATAATCACAGATGTCTCGTGTTTCTGATGGACATAGACACTATACCAGGTCACACACCAGGTCTAACACCACTGATGTAAATCTGATATTTATCTGTATAAAGTCAGGCTGATATTCAGACAGCATGACGCTGACGAGTAAACACAGATCCAGTCGATTAATAATAAACTGTGAGTGTGAGATGTTACTAAGGGGTGAATTAAACAGATCAAATTATACACAATACTTCAGTTCAATCACAACGGTAAGAATTAAAATGAGTCTTAATATCATCTCTTTCTCTCTCTCTCTCTCTCTCTCTCTCACACACACACACACACACACACATAACCTGAGGTATTAAATTCACTACACACTTGTACATGCTCAGTATTAAAGTCGTATTAAAGGTAAAAACATTAAATAAACATCTGACCTGAGTGAGAGCATCAGGACGAGACGTCGCCTTCATTGCATCCATCTCACACTCGTCTTGTCCAGCTGCAGCTCAAGCGCTGTGTTCCAGTCCAGTTCAGTTCAGAAGAAGAACCACAGCATTGCTGATATATCAGGTTCACACACACACACACACACACACACACACACACACACACACACACACACACACACACACGCAGAGTTACGCCTCCTAAGGAACAGTAAATGAGGTGGATTTCTTTTCTCCTCTCTTCAGACTAAAATGTGATGAAGTCAAAGAATGAGACAAAAAGAAACACTGACAGAGACGTCACAGCACATGCTGCCTCCAAACGGAAAACACACACACACACACACACACACACACACACACACACACACACACACACACACACACACACACACACACACACACACACACACATAGTGCTGCTGCTGCTATGTGCAATATGTCTGTACACAGTCTGAACACACTGCATGCATTTGTTAGAGTGCGTAAGTGTGTGTTCCTGTGTGTGTGTGTGTGTGTGTTCCTGTGTGTGTGTTCCTGTGTGTGTGTGTATGTGTGTGTGTGTATGTGTGTGTGTTCCTGTGTGTGTGTGTGTTCCTGTGTGTATGTGTGTGTGTGTGTGTATGTGTGTATGTGTGTGTGTTTACCGGCTGTAAAAACCTCAGGTTTAACACTGAAAAATTAAATGTTTCTCACTGTGGTGTGTGAAATGTTTTCACAGATATCTGGGAGCAGAAGGCAGATCTAAACCTTCTGGATTAAACTCTTCTAGTTGATCTGTTTCTTAGGAAATTCTGAATGCTTGTAATTGTTTCTGTTGACCACCGTTCATGTTGGGGTTTTTTTCAGCATTATAATAAAGATAATTCTGCATTTGCATCCGCCTCCAGCTCCGATATGTGCATTAAACATTAATAGACACTCAGGAATGGGAAAGGCGAACTGCGTGTACTCTACACTGCCTCTGTTTGCTATAGTGATTTATATACCATTAACTTTTTAATACTCAGCTTCACTACATACACGGATTTCTATTACAGTTAAAAAAATATAACTAACAGAGAATGTGTGAATTTTGAATAATATGGTCTGTGTGTGTGTGTGAATGAGAGTGTGTGTGCCCTGTGATGGGTTGGCACTCCGTCCAGGGTGTATCCTGCCTCGATGCCCGATGACGCCTGAGATAGGCACGGGCTCCCCATGACCCGAGAAGTTCGGATAAGCGGTAGAAGATGAATGAATGAATGAATGAATGAATGAATGCACCTTACATCTTACATATATATTACATGTATATAATACTTATACTTATATATATTATTTATAGTTATACTTATACATACATATATGGGTATATATGTCTAGTAGTACACTGTGTGTGCTGACTGTGTATGAGCACATTGCATCCTTTCCACATTTTCCGCATTTGCACATTCCAAATGGTACTGAGCATTTTGCACATTTTTTTTAACTTGTTTGTAAATTGTTCTATTTATGTTTCTTACTACCGTATGTGAATGGTTCTGCGATGTCTGGAGCTCGCTCCCAAGAATTTCACTCACCATGGCACATGTGCTGTGGTGATGTGACAATAAAGGTGACTTGACTTGACTTGACTTCAATGGTCTGTATTTGGCTTAATCCAGTTGGTGTAAATGCATCGTGCTGTACTTTGTAACATTTTATAATACTCTATAATACTCTATAATAATTCTCCATAGTAATAGTCTGTAATACTTTATAATACTCAACAATACTCTGTTTGTCCAGCAGGAGGCGACACAGCTCATGGTCACAGTGTGTAGAAGACAAGACTGCAGTGTGAATATTTCAGCCAACACCAAACAATCATGTCACTGGTTTAATAAACCACTTTATTGCCTGCTCCTTTGTATGAGCTCATCCAGAGCCCTACAAAATGACCTCCAGAAGGTTACTGCCATGCATGTTTCTGACCAAACTGTCAGAAACAGACTCCATGAGGGAGACACCGGCCTCTAGTGGGACCAGCGCTCACAGCCAGGCACCATACAGCTGGATTGGTATTTGCCAGAATTGGCACGTCTGCCATTGGCACCCCGTTTTCTTCATGGATGAGTGCAGGTTCACACTAAGCTCATGATGTGTAAGTCTAAAGATGCTGTGGGAAATGCTCTGCTTCCTGCAACATCATCCATCATCCAGTGAGTCAGTGATGGTCAGTGATGGTCAGGGAAGGAATATGGCACAGACCTCCAGATGCTACCCAGTGGTACCCTCACTGCTGTTAGGTACCATGATACTAATCCTCAAAGTCACTGTCACCTTATGCTGGTGCAGTGGGCCCTGGGTTCCTCCTGGGCCCCTTTCTTTTTCGACCGCCAAAGCACCAGCTCTGAACAAAGAAAAGTGGTTCTTAAGTAGCTCCAAAACGTTGCTGGTCTACACTTAAGAACCGCTTGTGTCAGGGGCTGTGGGCGGGGCTACTGTTAGCGCCTGGGGGCGGGGCTATTGTTAGTGCCTTTGATAATGTACCTTAAGTAAGGGCTGGGGCGGGGCTACTGTTAGCGCCTTTGATAATGTACCTTGAGTAGTGGCTGTGGGTGGGGCTGGGCTACTGTTGGTGCCTTTGATAATGTACCTTAAGTAGTGGCTGTGGGTGGGGCTGGGCTACTGTTAGCGCCTTTGATAATGTACCTTAAGTAGTGGCTGGGCGGGGCTTGGGGCAGGGTTACTGTTAGCACTTTGATAATGTACCTTAAGTAGGGGCTGGGGGCGGGACTGTGGGCGGGGTTTCTGTTAGCACCTTTGATAATGTACCCTAAGTAGGGGCTGGGGCGGGGCCAGGGCCGGGGTTACTGTTAGCACTTTGATAATGTACCTTAAGTAGGGGCTGGGGGCGGGGTTACTGTTAGCACTTTGATAATGTACCTTAAGTAGGGGCTGGGGCGGGGCTAGGGTCGGGGTTACTGTTAGCACTTTGATAATGTACCTTAAGTAGGGGCTGGGGGAGGGGTTACTGTTAGCACTTTGATAATGTACCTTAAGTAGGGGCTGGGGCGGGGCTGGGGGCGGGGCTACTGTTAGCGTATTTGGTAATGTACCTTAAGTATACTAATGTTAATACACTTTTACTTTACCGCAATATGATCAGGTATCAGCACACATGATAGTAGGTAGCTACATGCTAAGGCTAACTTTTTTCCTGTGTTAATGATAAAATAACGTTATGTATTTTCTCGATTACAACCTTCGTTTATACAGATTACACGGAGCTGCACGTACACGTCGGATGTTAATGTAGGTTCACAAAGCCATGAGCATTAACAGTAAACTAACATCCACCATTGTGTTTGCTGCTGCTGCGCTAACGTTGTGGGAAAGATGAGACATATACAGTGACTTAACACTCGGCCCTGTGATGGTTCTCTAGCCCATAGAAAGGCAAACTGGTTCTTGACTCGCCAGTGGAACCAACTGTGAACCAGCACCAGCACTAGCTCTGAACCAGCACCCGGTCCTTTTGGGTGGAAAAGGGGCACTGGGATGACAAGGCCTCATGATGCATTGATGCTACTGACCGGTCCTTATGATCCCCAGACCTGAATCCAACTGAGAACCTTTGGGATGTTATGTACTGGAGCGTCCAAAGCCAACAGTCAGCATCAGTGAGGAACTGATCCAGGTGTGTGAGGAGATCCTGCTAGGACACCAACCTCATCAGGACGTTCAGACCTTGTCAGGAGAGACACGAACACACTACTGACTTACATCATGAGTCGATGTGATGAAATTTGAATCCAGCCTTTTTTGTTTTAGATCACAGCCATGTCAATGTATATAAGTAAAACTTTAAGTGTCCCTGTGTTTGTGATGATCAGTAAATAAATGATCTGATATTTAAACCTGATGTTGACCTGCATGTTGGTCTGCAGTGGCTCCTCCTTCTTATGCTAATATGTGACGTGTGTAGCTCCGCCCCCTATACAGCTTGCGTCCCTACTCCATTTCTCTCTGCCGGAGTGAACGCACCCTGAGCGGGAGTCCTGTGAGGCTGCGCAGCTTCGACATAATAATATATTCCTGTTTGTTTCTATTTGGTTTCGTACAGAAATAACGAGCAGTTTTTTTTCTTGTTGTTGTTGAGATGGTAGATTACCACGCTGCCAATAATCCAGCTCAATATTCCGCACAGCAAACCTACATGGAGCAAGAAAACGACTGGGATCGCGACTTGCTGCTCGACCCGGCCTGGGAAAAGCAGCAGAGGAAGGTGAGTGGAAAACCGGGAGCAGCGCTGTAGGAAACGTCGGGGATGTGGTTTGGGCCTGCGCGTCTCAGGATTACAACAACATTCACTGAGATACGATGATAGTTTGTGTAGCGTCGGGTTTTCTGGGCAGATTTAAGGATTCAGCGTGTTTAAGGTGGTTTAAGGTTGTGTAAGTCTTTTTTTTTTTCTTGGTGTGTCGTAAGCTAACAGGCTAGCAGGAAAAGTTGTGCAAAACAGGCCGTGTGTGTGTGTGTGTGTGTGTGTGTGTGTGTGTATATATGTGTGTGTGAGAGAGAGAGAGAGAGAGAGAGTGTGTGTGTGTGTGTGTGTGAGAGAGAGAGAGGGAGAGAGAGAGTGTGTTCGTGAGTGAGAGTGAGAGTGTGTGTGTTATTCCGAGTTAAACCACTTTAACGTTACACATTTGTGGTAAAGAAGCTCGCGTATAAAACACAACTCTGCTCCATTTTCTTGTCCAGAGCGCTTCATTATTCACCTCCACATAAATTATTTGTGTTTGTAGCTACACTTTGGCCCAATTGGGTTATTTTACTGGCTGTTATAAAGTAATGCTGGCTTTATAAACAGGGCAGTGTGTGTGTGTGTGTGTGTGTGTGTGTGTGTGTGTGTGTGTGTGTGTGTGTGTGTGTGTGACATTTATATATTCGGACATTAAAGCTTGAGATTTCGCAGCTGTGAACCTGCATTAGTGTTGTTTATCTACTGATAACACGATGAATAACAGGACAATGTCTTTATTACAGTTTCCTGTAAATTACTTGCGGATTATATGATAATTATCGCTAACAGACTAACAGGTATCACGATTTGTATCGGTATCGACTCACGTGTTCAGACTCACGTCTCCCAGTGGGTTTATTAGACCACAGGACGCCACGTGTGGATTTATTACTCAGAATTTCTCCCAGAAAAAGTAATCCCTAGTTTTATATGCTGTCGTGAAGGAGGACAGAGAAATGGTTTAAATTCCTCTAACCTGAGTGACGACATACCGAACATTCACTCACAATATGGCTGGTTTTACTTTCTCTGGACTCACCTGAGGGCACAAACACAATTTAATTTTTCTCCCAGAGGAGGTAGAAGGTCTGAGGAGGTCAGCATGATAATTAATGATTAAACAACAAAACCGATCTCGTGTAACCGGATTGGTCCAGACGCTCAGAAGGGTGTGATGTGATTGGTCTAGAGTCTGTTCTACACCCGGAAGCAGGGCAGAGATTTAATTCATTACTACACCCAGAGTGTGTTACGTGTGTAGTGGTACCCAGGAGTGTGTGTGTGTGTGTATTACACACTGATTTTGGGCAGGGTTTAGAATGAGTAGTATGTAAAGAATGTCATTCTTCTCAGTCATTTTTACAGCCTCGTTTCTTACGCCCTTTTTGTGATGTGATCTGGTTTCAGGTGTGTATTAGACATTTGTCTCAAACACACGCAATTATAATGACTTAGACACTGTGTAGTGTAGTTATGTCTGGTTTGGGACACATTCGCTCAGATCATTATCATTACTGTAGAACTAAATTGTAATAGCCTTGTGTGTGCATGCGTGCTTGTGTGTGTGTGTGTGTTAATGTGCTGATGTCAGGTTTCACACAAATCTTTGCATGTTGTAATAAACAAACCATGTGGAAGTTGAACCTCTAACCAACATTTAACATGCAAAGTCCTCTGAGCAGCATTCACACCGTCTACATTAATCACACCCTCAATCACACTGACTACTGAGGGAGCCTAAATCTGTATAGGTGTGTGTGTGTTTGGGGGTATGATTATCAGTACATGGTGTAGCTGTGATATCAGCCATCTGTGAAAGTGTGTGATCAGTAACAGCTCTTACATGTCGAGCTCACTTTGTGTTAATGTATCATAGGTTGTGTCTTTATGGCTCTGCACTATACATTATACACTATACATTATACACTATATACTATACACTCACTCATGTTCTACCGCTTATCCGAACTACCTCTGGCCACGGGGAGCCACACACACACTTGTATACTATACAGTATATTATAATTATACACTATACATTATACACTACACATTATACATTATACACTACACATTATACATTATACACTATACACTACACAATATATTACAATTATACACTATACATTATACACTATACACTATACATTATACACTATACACTACACATTACACACTATACATTATACACTACACATTATACACTATACATTATACACTATACACTACACATTATACACTATACATTATACACTATACACTACACATTATACACTATACATTATACACTATACACTACACATTATACACTATACATTATACACTATACACTACACACTACATTATACACTATACAATATATTATAATTATACACTACACATTATACACTATACATTATATTATAATTATACACTATACACTGTACATTATACACTATACATTATATTATAATTATACACTGTACATTATATTATAATTATACACTATACATTATACACTGTACATTATATTATAATTATACACTATACACTGTACTATACACCCCCCCCCCATAAATATATAGTGAATGAATAGAGAAAGTATGTGTATCACACCTCGATGAATGAGAGAGAGACACATGACAAGAGACAGTGGAGGGGACACAGACACCGGGTTATTATGGTATTGACCAGTAGACGTTTTTTTTTGTCATGATGATTGAAGCAGTGCTGATAAATACTGTGGGGGCAAATATTAGTGTTTAACAGGGGTACGTTGGTGTGTGTGTGTGTGTGTGTGTGTAAAATGCACTGAGTCTGTAAAATGCTGACCTATGACTGCTACAAATTGAAGTTCTGAATAAATAAAGTCGATGTTCCTGTTCATGCAGCAGCCACCAGCCAAGCCAATAGGGTTTTTTTTGTGTGTGTGTAATGTTGTGAGATTGAAGGTAACATCATTCTGACCTGTAGACGTCCCTTTCTGAGGTGAATCCAGCACCAAACTGGGGCTGTGAGCAGGAAGCCTGAACACTTGGCTGAAATATAATATAATATGAGCAGCGTTTGCCTGTCGCTATTTAGGGGAGAATCTTTAAGTTCACAAAGTAATTCATATTCTGATATTTTTGCACGTGTCCTCTGATTGTCCTTAAGTAGACGTGTCAATTTTGGTGAAAATATCTCATTCCCTCAAGAGTCCTCGCCAAGTGAAAGTGTGCCGTCACAGAACTGAACCGGAAACTCAAAATATTTTTACAATAATGAAGGTAGATTTCACAAAATCTAATCTATCAAAAACGTTTTTTAATGAAATTAAATCTGAGAGACTTTTGATTTTGATTTAAATCTGAGAGACTTTTGATCTTGATTTAAATCTGAGAGTCTTTTGATTTAGTTTTGAAATGTTAATTGGTCTTTGGTCATCGTAACAACACATCAGTCCGAGACAGTACGTCTGAGTAGATAACCTTACTTTAGGGCACAGCCTCAGTCTTGCATCTTTTATTAAACATCACACACACACACTCACACACACACACACACACACACGCACACAGTTGAAGTGTGATGAGTTCTCTGAATGGTTGTGCCTCAGCTGAGGATCGTGACTCAGGATTGTAAAACAGAGTTAATATCTGTTGTGTGTATTTGTAGGAGCGGAAGTAAGTGTTATTGGTCTGCTAATGCTTTCAGAATGAGGAAGTCTGTGGTCAGTAGTGTGTGTGTGTGTGTGTGTGTGTGAGTGAGACTGAGCGTGCATTCAGCCATGTGTTGCAGTGTGTGTTGCAGTGTGTGAATGCAGCTATGTGGGGAAACTGCAGTATTGTTTGTGCATGTTTTTTTTCCTATGTAAAGAAATGTCAGTGAAGGTTTGTGAAATCCTGGGGAGAAGGGGGGGGGGTTGGTGGGGTTATTAGGAGCTGGTGGATGTGTTTTGACACCAGTTTGAAAAATGACTGTGGTGAATCTGTTCACACAGATTTGTACAGGATATAATCAGGTTAATAAGAGTGACGCGTTCATGAAGCAGTTTCAGAGCACAAACTGATCAAGAGGAGATTTGGTTTTACTCGTCATGTACTTTAATCTTACTTTGAATTTATTTACATTAATCTGAATTAGATTTAACTCACCGGTAAAAGTCACATCAACAGAAAATCAGACGGCGAAGCCTTTTATTGTAAGTGTTTATTCCCTACAGGACAGATGTGTATAACACTGTGTACAGTAAAGACTTATAAACAGTTCGAGGGTTAAACACATGTACACTTAATAGCAGTCTGACCTTTTGTGCAAAATACCATGTAAAAGGGAACCAATCAGCATTTTTGTGTGTCACCATTTCCCATGATCCCCTCCTGGTCAGAGTGATTATAACCTCTCGCACGTAATAACGTGTGTGTATGTATGTGTGTGTGTGCGCGCGCTACTGTAGCATGTTTATCTATACACGTGTGTCATTATCCTGATCTCCATGAATCTTTCTGTGTGACTGCTAACAGATCGGGACACTACAACCTGACCTTAGTGCCTCTCACCATTAGTCACTAGAATGAGTGTGTGTGTGTGTGTGTTTGGTTTCTTATCTCCTCTACAGGAAATGACAGTGAGCAAGGGAGAGAGACGGCGTCGGTGTTCTCTCTGTCACTGGCTATTTCATTGTGGGGGTGGTCACACATTCCATTGCTTTTATACACACACACACACACACACACACACACACACACACAGTATTTAACTTTGTGTGAGTGTGTTAGTGCAGGGCTGGTGTGGTGTGGGGTGAAAGGTGTGCCCTCTTTGATCACATGCTTTTTGAAGTGTGTGTTGCATCATGATTGCTGAGCTTGTTGCCTTATAAGGAAAAAGTGTGTGAGAAGCAGAGAAAGGAAGTGGCAGTTAGTGACAATGTGGAGGAGTAAACCGGCCCAACTCGCTCCGTCTCTCTCACACACACACACACACACACACAAACTGTCACACTGCTATGGTTTCTGAGTGATTCTGCAAGTTAAAATTTCAGCACTGTGTGTGATTGGGGGTGGGGGTGGGGGGCTGTTTATCAAGCCACACCTGGTAAAGACAAACCTGCAGCTCTTTAACAAAACAGGTGATGGTCCTGGGGGTGGGGCTAGCTGCACTACCATGCACTGATTGGTCATGATTTAATGTTTATAATATGCACCACTATATTAAGTATAATGATCAAACACAGACTCACACACACACACACAGCATTTGAGAAATCTGGTTGTTTGAATGAGTGTCTCTCATCTGATCTGATGTGTGGTGATGACGTGTTCTCTCTCACTCTGTACCAGTTAACGAATATGGAATATGGTGTGAAGTGTCCATGTGTTACTCTCTCTGTACGTTACTCTCTCTGTACGTTACTCTCTCTGTACGTTACTCTCTCTGTACGTTACTCTCTCTGTACGTTACTCTCTCTGTACGTTACTCTCTCTGTACGTTACTCTCTCTGTACGTTACGCTCTCTGTACGTTACTCTCTCTGTACGTTACTCTCTCTGTACGTTACTCTCTCTGTACGTTACTCTCTCTGTACGTTACTCTCTCTGTACGTTACTCTCTCTGTACGTTACGCTCTCTGTACGTTACGCTCTCTGTGCGTTACTCTCTCTGTGCGTTACTCTCTCTGTACGTTACGCTCTCTGTACGTTACTCTCTCTGTACGTTACTCTCTCTGTACGTTACTCTCTCTGTACGTTACGCTCTCTGTACGTTACTCTCTCTGTACGTTACGCTCTCTGTGCGTTACTCTCTCTGTACGTTACTCTCTCTGTACGTTACGCTCTCTGTACGTTACTCTCTCTGTACGTTACTCTCTCTGTGCGTTACTCTCTCTGTGCGTTACTCTCTCTGTGCGTTACTCTCTCTGTGCGTTACTCTCTCTGTACGTTACGCTCTCTGTACGTTACTCTCTCTGTACGTTACTCTCTCTGTGCGTTACTCTCTCTGTGCGTTACTCTCTCTGTGCGTTACTCTCTCTGTGCGTTACGCTCTCTGTACGTTACGCTCTCTGTACGTTAAACTCTCCATGCTTTAGTGTGCTTTATGGGGTCTTTCTGTTGACTCTGTCCTCTGTGTGTGTGTGTGAGTGTGTGTGTGTGTGTGTGTGTGTTGTCAATGTTCAGTGTACATCTGGAAAGAAATCTAAGCATAATACCGAGTGTGAGGAGGTGAGAGGGTTGGAGGTGTGATGAGTTCTCAGGTCACTGAGCCTCATCTTCCCCTGAGTGTGTGTGACTGTGTGTTTCGCTGACAGTGTGTGAACTCTGGGTGTTAAACCACTAACACATCAGTACGTGACACTAGAACAAACTCCAGCACAGCGCTGAGTACGACACATTATGGCTCTACACACAGGAAGTCTACACTTTCATTTCCTTGTCACCATTAAACTCCAGGCTATGAGACGAGCTCTGAGTCGTAACGCTTTACCATGAAGAACACTGACCTCCAACACAGGAATGTTTGTATTATGGAACCACATTGTGTTCACTTCCTGTGGAACTTCCTGCTTTGCCACACCCTTAGATTTAAAACAGGAAATGCAAGTCACCTACATTTATAAATGGTGAGTGTCAGTCCAGTGTGTTCAGTAGACACTTAGTGTGTTAATAGCTTTGAAGAGAACACAGCTGGTGTGTGTGTGTGAGAGAGACTGTGTGTGTGAGAGAGAGTGTGTGTGTGTGTGTGATTGACACTGTGTGTGAGAGAGAGAGGGAGACTGTGAGTGTGTGTGTGATTGACTGTGTGTGTGTGAGAGAGAGACTGTGAGTGTGTGTGTGTGAGAGAGAGACTGTGAGTGTGTGTGTGTGTGAGAGAGAGACTGTGAGTGTGTGTGTGTGAGAGAGAGAGAGAGAGACTGTGAGTGTGTGTGTGTGTGAGAGAGAGAGAGAGAGACTGTGAGTGTGTGTGTGAGAGAGAGAGAGAGAGACTGTGAGTGTGTGTGTGTGAGAGAGAGAGAGAGACTGTGAGTGTGTGTGTGTGAGAGAGAGAGAGACTGTGAGTGTGTGTGTGAGAGAGAGAGAGAGACTGTGAGTGTGTGTGTGAGAGAGAGAGGGAGACTGTGAGTGTGTGTGTGAGAGAGAGAGGGAGACTGTGAGTGTGTGCGAGAGAGAGAGAGGGAGACTGTGAGTGTGTGCGAGAGAGAGAGAGGGAGACTGTGAGTGTGTGCGAGAGAGAGAGAGGGAGACTGTGAGTGTGTGCGAGAGAGAGAGAGGGAGACTGTGAGTGTGTGCGAGAGAGAGAGAGGGAGACTGTGAGTGTGTGCGAGAGAGAGAGAGGGAGACTGTGAGTGTGTGCGAGAGAGAGAGAGGGAGACTGTGAGTGTGTGCGAGAGAGAGAGAGAGACTGTGAGTGTGTGCGAGAGAGAGAGAGAGACTGTGAGTGTGTGCGAGAGAGAGAGAGAGACTGTGAGTGTGTGCGAGAGAGAGAGAGACTGTGAGTGTGTGCGAGAGAGAGAGAGAGACTGTGAGTGTGTGCGAGAGAGAGAGAGAGACTGTGAGTGTGTGCGAGAGAGAGAGAGAGACTGTGAGTGTGTGCGAGAGAGAGAGAGAGACTGTGAGTGTGTGCGAGAGAGAGAGAGAGACTGTGAGTGTGTGCGAGAGAGAGAGAGAGACTGTGAGTGTGTGCGAGAGAGAGAGAGAGACTGTGAGTGTGTGCGAGAGAGAGAGAGAGACTGTGAGTGTGTGCGAGAGAGAGAGAGAGACTGTGAGTGTGCGCGAGAGAGAGAGAGAGACTGTGAGTGTGTGCGAGAGAGAGAGAGACTGTGAGTGTGCGCGAGAGAGAGAGAGAGACTGTGAGTGTGCGCGAGAGAGAGAGAGAGAGACTGTGAGTGTGCGCGAGAGAGAGAGAGAGAGACTGTGAGTGTGTGCGAGAGAGAGAGAGAGAGAGACTGTGAGTGTGTGCGAGAGAGAGAGAGAGAGACTGTGAGTGTGTGCGAGAGAGAGAGAGAGAGACTTTGAGTGTGTGCGAGAGAGAGAGAGAGAGACTGTGAGTGTGTGCGAGAGAGAGAGAGAGAGACTG
Organism: Tachysurus fulvidraco; assembly: GCF_022655615.1. Classification (NCBI taxonomy): domain Eukaryota; kingdom Metazoa; phylum Chordata; class Actinopteri; order Siluriformes; family Bagridae; genus Tachysurus; species Tachysurus fulvidraco. Next base: position 149,891 of record NC_062539.1, read on the forward strand.
TGAGTGTGTGCGAGAGAGAGAGAGAGAGACTGTGAGTGTGTGCGAGAGAGAGAGAGAGAGACTGTGAGTGTGTGCGAGAGAGAGAGAGAGACTGTGAGTGTGTGCGAGAGAGAGAGAGAGACTGTGAGTGTGTGCGAGAGAGAGAGAGACTGTGAGTGTGTGCGTGAGAGAGAGAGACTGTGAGTGTGTGCGTGAGAGAGAGAGACTGTGAGTGTGTGCGTGAGAGAGAGAGACTGTGAGTGTGTGCGTGAGAGAGAGAGACTGTGAGTGTGTGCGTGAGAGAGAGAGACTGTGAGTGTGTGTGTGAGAGAGAGAGACTGTGAGTGTGTGTGTGTGAGAGAGAGAGACTGTGAGTGTGTGTGTGTGTGAGAGAGAGAGACTGTGAGTGTGTGTGTGTGTGAGAGAGAGAGACTGTGAGTGTGTGTGTGAGAGAGAGAGACTGTGAGTGTGTGTGTGAGAGAGAGAGACTGTGAGTGTGTGTGTGAGAGAGAGAGACTGTGAGTGTGTGTGTGAGAGAGAGAGACTGTGAGTGTGTGTGTGAGAGAGAGAGACTGTGAGTGTGTGCGTGAGAGAGAGAGACTGTGAGTGTGTGCGTGAGAGAGAGAGACTGTGAGTGTGTGCGTGAGAGAGAGAGACTGTGAGTGTGTGCGTGAGAGAGAGAGACTGTGAGTGTGTGCGTGAGAGAGAGAGACTGTGAGTGTGTGTGTGTGAGAGAGAGAGACTGTGAGTGTGTGTGTGTGTGAGAGAGAGAGACTGTGAGTGTGTGTGTGTGTGAGAGAGAGAGACTGTGAGTGTGTGTGTGAGAGAGAGAGACTGTGAGTGTGTGTGTGAGAGAGAGAGACTGTGAGTGTGTGTGTGAGAGAGAGAGACTGTGAGTGTGTGTGTGAGAGAGAGAGACTGTGAGTGTGTGTGTGAGAGAGAGAGACTGTGAGTGTGTGTGTGAGAGAGAGAGACTGTGAGTGTGTGTGTGAGAGAGAGAGACTGTGAGTGTGTGTGTGAGAGAGAGAGACTGTGAGTGTGTGTGTGAGAGAGAGAGACTGTGAGTGTGTGTGTGAGAGAGAGAGAGACTGTGAGTGTGTGTGTGAGAGAGAGAGAGAGAGACTG
>NC_062539.1:155994-180994 GCF_022655615.1 Tachysurus fulvidraco
AGACTGTGAGTGTGTGTGAGAGAGAGAGACTGTGAGTGTGTGTGTGAGAGAGAGACTGTGAGTGTGTGTGTGAGAGAGAGACTGTGAGTGTGTGTGTGTGTGAGAGAGAGACTGTGAGTGTGTGTGTGAGAGAGAGAGACTGTGAGTGTGTGTGTGAGAGAGAGAGACTGTGAGTGTGTGTGTGAGAGAGAGAGACTGTGAGTGTGTGTGTGAGAGAGAGAGACTGTGAGTGTGTGTGTGAGAGAGAGAGACTGTGAGTGTGTGTGTGAGAGAGAGAGACTGTGAGTGTGTGTGTGAGAGAGAGAGACTGTGAGTGTGTGTGTGAGAGAGAGAGACTGTGAGTGTGTGTGTGAGAGAGAGAGACTGTGAGTGTGTGTGAGAGAGAGAGACTGTGAGTGTGTGTGTGAGAGAGAGAGAGACTGTGAGTGTGTGTGAGAGAGAGAGAGACTGTGAGTGTGTGTGAGAGAGAGAGACTGTGAGTGTGTGTGTGAGAGAGAGAGACTGTGAGTGTGTGTGTGAGAGAGAGAGACTGTGAGTGTGTGTGTGAGAGAGAGAGACTGTGAGTGTGTGTGTGAGAGAGAGAGACTGTGAGTGTGTGTGTGAGAGAGAGAGACTGTGAGTGTGTGTGTGAGAGAGAGAGACTGTGAGTGTGTGTGTGAGAGAGAGAGACTGTGAGTGTGTGTGTGAGAGAGAGAGACTGTGAGTGTGTGTGTGAGAGAGAGAGACTGTGAGTGTGTGTGTGAGAGAGAGAGACTGTGAGTGTGTGTGTGAGAGAGAGAGACTGTGAGTGTGTGTGTGAGAGAGAGAGACTTTGAGTGTGTGTGTGAGAGAGAGAGACTGTGAGTGTGTGTGTGAGAGAGAGAGACTGTGAGTGTGTGTGTGAGAGAGAGAGACTGTGAGTGTGTGTGTGTGAGAGAGAGACTGTGAGTGTGTGTGTGTGAGAGAGAGAGACTGTGAGTGTGTGTGTGTGTGAGAGAGAGAGACTGTGAGTGTGTGTGTGTGAGAGAGAGAGACTGTGAGTGTGTGTGTGAGAGAGAGAGACTGTGAGTGTGTGTGTGTGAGAGAGACTGTGAGTGTGTGTGTGTGAGAGAGAGAGACTGTGAGTGTGTGTGTGTGAGAGAGAGAGACTGTGAGTGTGTGTGTGTGAGAGAGAGAGACTGTGAGTGTGTGTGTGAGAGAGAGAGACTGTGAGTGTGTGTGTGTGAGAGAGAGAGACTGTGAGTGTGTGTGTGAGAGAGAGAGACTGTGAGTGTGTGTGTGTGAGAGAGAGAGACTGTGAGTGTGTGTGTGTGAGAGAGAGAGACTGTGAGTGTGTGTGTGTGAGAGAGAGAGACTGTGAGTGTGTGTGTGTGAGAGAGAGAGACTGTGAGTGTGTGTGTGTGAGAGAGAGAGACTGTGAGTGTGTGTGTGTGAGAGAGAGAGACTGTGAGTGTGTGTGTGTGAGAGAGAGAGACTGTGAGTGTGTGTGTGTGAGAGAGAGAGACTGTGAGTGTGTGTGTGTGAGAGAGAGAGACTGTGAGTGTGTGTGTGAGAGAGAGAGAGACTGTGAGTGTGTGTGTGTGTGAGAGAGAGACACTGTGAGTGTGTGTGTGAGTGAGAGACACTGTGAGTGTGTGTGAGTGAGAGACACTGTGAGTGTGTGTGTGAGTGAGAGACACTGTGAGTGTGTGTGTGAGTGAGAGACACTGTGAGTGTGTGTGTGAGTGAGAGACACTGTGAGTGTGTGTGTGAGTGAGAGACACTGTGAGTGTGTGTGTGAGTGAGAGACACTGTGAGTGTGTGTGTGAGTGAGAGACACTGTGAGTGTGTGTGTGAGTGAGAGACACTGTGAGTGTGTGTGTGAGTGAGAGACACTGTGAGTGTGTGTGTGAGTGAGAGACACTGTGAGTGTGTGTGTGAGTGAGAGACACTGTGAGTGTGTGTGTGAGTGAGAGACACTGTGAGTGTGTGTGTGAGTGAGAGACACTGTGAGTGTGTGTGTGAGTGAGAGACACTGTGAGTGTGTGTGTGAGTGAGAGACACTGTGAGTGTGTGTGTGAGTGAGAGACACTGTGAGTGTGTGTGTGAGTGAGAGACACTGTGAGTGTGTGTGAGTGAGAGACACTGTGAGTGTGTGTGTGAGTGAGAGACACTGTGAGTGTGTGTGTGAGTGAGAGACACTGTGAGTGTGTGTGTGAGTGAGAGACACTGTGAGTGTGTGTGTGAGTGAGAGACACTGTGAGTGTGTGTGTGAGTGAGAGACACTGTGAGTGTGTGTGTGAGTGAGAGACACTGTGAGTGTGTGTGTGAGTGAGAGACACTGTGAGTGTGTGTGTGAGTGAGAGACACTGTGAGTGTGTGTGTGAGTGAGAGACACTGTGAGTGTGTGTGTGAGTGAGAGACACTGTGAGTGTGTGTGTGAGTGAGAGACACTGTGAGTGTGTGTGTGAGTGAGAGACACTGTGAGTGTGTGTGTGAGTGAGAGACACTGTGAGTGTGTGTGTGAGTGAGAGACACTGTGAGTGTGTGTGTGAGTGAGAGACACTGTGAGTGTGTGTGTGAGTGAGAGACACTGTGAGTGTGTGTGTGAGTGAGAGACACTGTGAGTGTGTGTGTGAGTGAGAGACACTGTGAGTGTGTGTGTGAGTGAGAGACTGAGTGGGTGTGTGTGAGTGAGAGACACTGTGAGTGTGTGTGTGAGTGAGAGACACTGTGAGTGTGTGTGTGAGTGAGAGACACTGTGAGTGTGTGTGTGAGTGAGAGACACTGTGAGTGTGTGTGTGTGAGTGAGAGACACTGTGAGTGTGTGTGTGTGAGTGAGAGACACTGTGAGTGTGTGTGTGTGAGTGAGAGACACTGTGAGTGTGTGTGTGAGTGAGAGACACTGTGAGTGTGTGTGTGAGTGAGAGACACTGTGAGTGTGTGTGTGAGTGAGAGACACTGTGAGTGTGTGTGTGAGTGAGAGACAGTGTGAGTGTGTGTGTGAGTGAGAGACAGTGTGAGTGTGTGTGTGTGAGTGAGAGACACTGTGAGTGTGTGTGTGTGAGTGAGAGACACTGTGAGTGTGTGTGTGTGAGTGAGAGACACTGTGAGTGTGTGTGTGTGAGTGAGAGACACTGTGTGTGTGAGTGAGAGACACTGTGTGTGTGAGTGAGAGACACTGTGTGTGTGTGTGAGAGACACTGTGTGTGTGTGTGTGAGTGAGAGACACTGTGAGTGTGTGTGAGAGACACTGTGAGTGTGTGTGAGAGACACTGTGAGTGTGTGAGTGAGAGACACTGTGTGTGTGAGTGAGAGACACTGTGTGTGTGAGTGAGAGACACTGTGTGTGTGAGTGAGAGACACTGTGAGTGTGTGTGTGAGTGAGAGACACTGTGAGTGTGTGTGTGAGTGAGAGACACTGTGAGTGTGTGTGTGAGTGAGAGACACTGTGAGTGTGTGTGTGAGAGACACTGTGAGTGTGTGAGTGAGAGACACTGTGTGTGTGAGTGAGAGACACTGTGTGTGTGAGTGAGAGACACTGTGTGTGTGAGTGAGAGACACTGTGTGTGTGAGTGAGAGACACTGTGTGTGTGTGTTTGAGAGAGAGACACTGTCCGTGAGTGACCCTATGTGTGTGACCCTGTCTGTGTGAGAGTCGTGTGTGTGTGTTTTGGTCAGTAAGTGTGAAACTGGAGCCTTTCAGAGTTGCACAATTACAGGAAACTGCATAAACACGTCAACAAATATCACTGCATTCCAAAGAGAGACAGGAAGTCTTAAAACACACACACACACACACACACACACACACACACACACACACACACACACACACACACACACACACACACACCTTCCACTCACTAACATGGCTGTAGGACTGAGAACATGTACACTGTACAAACTACACCAAATAAAACACACACTAACATCACAGATTTGTCTTTGGATAAAAGCATGGCACCTCACAGACCTGAGGGGGAAAGACAGACACGTGTGGGGACAGAGAGACAGACAGACATGTGTGGGGACAGAGAGACAGACAGACACGTGTGGGGACAGAGAGACAGACAGACATGTGTGGGGACAGGCGTGTGCAGGCGGACAGACAGGCGTGTGCAGGCGGACAGACAGGCGTGTGTATAGGCAGGCGGGCAGACAGGCGTGTGTATAGGCAGGCGGACAGACAGGCGTGTGTATAGGCAGACGGGCAGACAAGCGTGTGTATGGGCAGACAGGCGTGTGTATAGGCAGGCGGACAGACAGGCGTGTGTATAGGCAGGAGGACAGACAGGCGTGTGTATAGGCAGGCGGACAGACAGGCGTGTGTATAGGCAGGCGGACAGACAGGCGTGTGTATAGGCAGGCGGGCAGACAGGCGTGTGTATAGGCAGACGGGCAGACAAGCGTGTGTATGGGCAGACAGGCGTGTGTATAGGCAGACGGGCAGACAGGCGTGTGTGTGTATAGGCAGACGGGCAGACAGGCGTGTGTGTGTATAGGCAGACAGGCGTGTGTGTGTATAGGCAGACGGGCAGACAGGCGTGTGTGTGTATAGGCAGACGGGCAGACAGGCGTGTGTGTGTATAGGCAGACGGGCAGACAGGCGTGTGTGTGTATAGGCAGACGGGCAGACAGGCGTGTGTGTGTATAGGCAGACGGGCAGACAGGCGTGTGTGTGTATAGGCAGACGGGCAGACAGGCGTGTGTGTGTATAGGCAGACGGGCAGACAGGCGTGTGTGTGTATAGGCAGACGGGCAGACAGGCGTGTGTGTGTATAGGCAGACGGGCAGACAGGCGTGTGTGTGTATAGGCAGACGGGCAGACAGGCGTGTGTGTGTATAGGCAGACGGGCAGACAGGCGTGTGTGTGTATAGGCAGACGGGCAGACAGGCGTGTGTGTGTATAGGCAGACGGGCAGACAGGCGTGTGTGTGTATAGGCAGACGGGCAGACAGGCGTGTGTGTGTATAGGCAGACGGGCAGACAGGCGTGTGTGTGTATAGGCAGACGGGCAGACAGGCGTGTGTGTGTATAGGCAGACGGGCAGACAGGCGTGTGTGTGTATAGGCAGACGGGCAGACAGACAGTATTAAACAGTGACATTATGCTTATAAAGTTTTCACCATGCAGCTGCACAAGCCCTGTGTCTGTGTGAAGGATATAACAATGCTTTATACACTGATCAGAAGGCAATAAATGGTACTTGTTACTACACTACACTGGTGTGTGTGGGTGTGTGTGTGTAGGTAGGTGTGTGTGTGTGTGTGTGTGTGTGTGTGTGTGTGTGTGTGTGTGTGTGTATCACTGACAGACCTATAAATCTGTGTGTGGGGGGAATAAATGTGCGTTTATTTAAAATCCTCACACACCCCTAACACTGCACTAAATAGTTGAACTATATGAAATATGTTAATAGTCTAGAAATGTGTGTGCACATGTTACCTGGCAAGTGCTGTCACACCCAGTCATGTCGACACACTCGCTTTCAGGAGTGGTGTGTGTGTGTGAGAGAGAGAGAGAGACTCAAGCGAGCGAGCCTGTATAGGGTGTGGCCACTCTATTTTAAATCTGTAGTCTATATGGAACATTAGGAAATGAATTTGATCACTGTTTCATGGTGTGTGGGTCTGGGTCTGTGTGTGTGGGTCTGGGTCTGTGTGTGTGGGTCTGGGTCTGTGTGTGTGGGTCTGTGTGTGTGGGTCTGGGTCTGTGTGTGTGGGTCTGGGTCTGTGTGTGTGGGTCTGGGTCTGTGTGTGTGGGTCTGGGTCTGTGTGTGGGGGTCTGGGTCTGTGTGTGGGGGTCTGGGTCTGTGTGTGGGGGTCTGGGTCTGTGTGTGGGGGTCTGGGTCTGTGTGTGGGGGTCTGGGTCTGTGTGTGGGGGTCTGGGTCTGTGTGTGGGGGTCTGGGTCTGTGTGTGGGGGTCTGGGTCTGTGTGTGTGGGTCTGGGTCTGTGTGTGTGTCTCTGTGTTTCATGGTGTGTGTCTCTGGGTCTGTGTGTCTCTGTGTTTAATGGTGTGTGTCTCTGGGTCTGTGTGTCTCTGTGTTTAATGGTGTGTGTCTCCGGGTCTGTGTGTCTCTGTTTCATGGTGTGTGTCTCCGGGTCTCATGGTGTGTGTCTCTGGGTTTCATGGTGTGTGTCTCTGGGTTTCATGGTGTGTGTCTCCGGGTCTGTGTGTGTCTCTGGGTCTCATGGTGTGTGTCTCTGGGTTTCATGGTGTGTGTCTCTGGGTTTCATGGTGTGTGTCTCTGGGTTTCATGGTGTGTGTCTCTGGGTGGGTGTGTGTGTATGTCTGTGTGTGTGTGTGTGTGTGTGTGTATGTATGTCTCTGTCTCTGTGTCTGTGTGTGTGACCTAAATATTTCTACATGACATCATTATTGTGTGAGTGGGTATAGGGTTAGGGTTGCGTTCAGAAGTGTCTAATAGAGTTCAGTGCATATGTGCAGCAAGTTTTCTAACCCTAACTATATGTCCTGTGTGTGTGTGTGTTAGGAACCTGTAGTACTCATGACTGAAGGGATTCATTCACAAAGCTAAATGAACTCTTTGTGCATGTTTAAATTGTATGTTTGTGCCTGAGTTTGTGCTGTGTGTGTGTGTGTGTGTGTGTGTAAGGATGTGTAATACTTTTTACAACATGGTGGGGTGTGTGTTTGTGTGTGCGCGTGTGTGTGTGTGTGCGTGCACTGATGATTGTAATGGTTTTTGTTAAACACACACTGTGGCCTAATTTAGTGCTCTACATAGTGTGGGACAGGAATGTAAGTGATTTAGGACAAAGAATTGTCTGTTTCTTTTTGTGGATGTCATCAGTATAGCTGCTTCCTGTGTCTGATGTCACTTCCTGTGTTGCAGACATTCACAGCATGGTGTAACTCTCACCTGCGTAAAGCTGGAACTCAGATTGAGAACATTGAGGAGGACTTCAGAGATGGCCTGAAGCTCATGCTGCTGCTTGAGGTCATCTCAGGTGAGGCTGAAACTCCACACACTCCATGTTTAATCATGCTGCAGACCTCTTTAGTCCAGTCTGAGCACAGCACTCGCTGAGCAGCGTTCGACTTCTCCATGTCACGACTCATTAATGTGTGTGTTCACTAGTATAGTGTGTCTCCTTACTGAGGGAGCATGTGCTGAATAAACATGTACATGAAGTTCTGTGTGTTAATTGTGTGTCCCCCTGTGTGTGTGTCCCCCTGTGTGTGTCCCCCTGTGTGTAGGAGAGCGGTTACCCAAACCTGAGCGAGGGAAGATGAGAGTGCACAAGATCAACAATGTCAACAAAGCACTTGACTTCATTGCCAGCAAAGGAGTCAAACTAGTATCTATTGGAGCTGAGGGTGAACACTCACTCACTCACTCACTCACTCACTCAATGCATACACACATTGTTACGAATACATACTAAACATACTATACAATGTGCTGGCAGAATGTTCAGCCTTCTCTCTGTCCTGCCTACACACACACACACACACACACACACACACACACACACACACACACACACACACACACAGAGGTGTTATCAGTTAACCTTAACCATGAACACATAGAAAAACAGCAGCTCCACTCATAAAATGCAGCATGATATTTTGTGTGTGTGTGTCTGTCTCTGTGTATGTGTGTAGAAATTGTTGATGGTAATGTGAAGATGACCCTCGGTATGATCTGGACCATCATCCTCCGCTTTGCCATCCAGGATATCTCAGTGGAGGGTAAGACTCATCTGCCTTCTCTCTCTCTCTCTCTCTCTCTCTCTCTCTCTCTCTCTCTCTCTCTCTCTCAACCACACTCCTTTATCTGACTGTTCTATTGAAACCTAACTATACTGCATTGCAGGTGGTGAACATTTTACACATACACACACACACACACACACACACAGCTCTGTCTGTTGTGTCCTCAGGGGAAGCAGAGAATGGAAAACAGCTGCATTGAAAACAAACCCCTTGTACATTGTGGCTACGATAGCAACAGGGTAGCGGCTACACAAGTTTGCTAGCAGTGCTAATAAATTGCTAGCATGTTAGCACCGGTCTGCTGGTGTTCACCTTTAACATATTTCTTCATACTTCTAGTTCACACACTAGGTCTGGGAATGTGAAGCATGCACTTAACCACAAGCCCTAACGAGTACAAATCCTATTGTCTGTCTGTCACCCAGAGACCTCCGCTAAAGAGGGGTTGTTGTTGTGGTGTCAGAGGAAAACGGCTCCGTACAAAAACGTCAATGTACAGAACTTCCACATCAGGTACTTCTTACTCCCCTCCACCTCCACCCTGCACTATGCTCCCTGTGCTATATGATCTTTATTCCTTTATGGAGATGCTAGAACTTATTGTGGGATTTCACATGTGAACAAATCCCTTAGAATAGTGAACTATGTAGTAAACGGTTCCCCTCATTGTGTGTAATAACTTTCATCAGGGTGGACTATGTCACTCCGTTATAAATGTAATGTTTATTATGGGGTTAAGATTCTGATGAAGTGGTCAGATTAATTAAAAAGATTTAATGGAACACTCAATAACACAAAAGTGAATTCCACACTGACACGCACATATTCCCTATATAACACTGCCCCCTATTGACCACTGCTGGAACATACACTACTACTAATAACCGTCTCATGTCTCTCTCTTTGCCTCTTTGTCCCTGTTCCTTTCATTCATCTCACTGCAGCTGGAAGGATGGTTTGGCCTTTAATGCTCTGATTCACAGACACAGACCTGAGCTGATCAACTACGACAAACTCCGCAAGGTCACACACACACACACACACACACACACGCACACACACACACACACACACACTTTTGATTTTAAAGATGACATGAGACTTTGTGTGTGTGTAGGATGATCCTGTTACCAATCTGAACAATGCCTTTGAAGTGGCTGAGAAATACCTGGACATTCCCAAGATGCTGGACGCAGAGGGTATGAGCTCCTTCTACTGTGTGTGTGTGTGTGTGTGTGTGTGTGCTTGGCTGTGGGAAAATGTATCAGCGTTTGTGTTTTTAATGTGTGTGTCTCCCTGCGCTTGTGTGTGCATGTATGCATGAGTAAGCTGTATTGTACCTGTGTGATCCCCCCCCCCCCCAATGTGTGAGTGCACTTGTCTATAACGTGTGTTTCCCCACAGACATAGTGAACACAGCTCGTCCTGATGAGAAAGCTATAATGACTTATGTGTCCAGTTTCTACCATGCATTTTCTGGAGCACAGAAGGTACCACCACCTGACCTTTGACCCCTTTGACCACTCGTGCCCCTTGTGCTCTCTCCAGCATGGCTTTCCCCTCATGTGGACTTGTGCTTTTTCACTCTCTCCCCTGGGGTCGTCATGGTGATTTACCAGGGCTTTTACTCTTTACACAGTGAGGGGTGGGGCTTCTGCCGTCTAAGGAGCCAATAAAATCCCTCATTGTGTGTCAGCTGACACGACTGCTCACTGATCACACATTGCTTCACCGCCTTCTTTCTCTCTCTCTTTTCCTCTGTCTCTCTGTCTTCTTCCCTACCCGTCTATCTCTGTGCTGTGCTGTAGATATCGTCGGTACTCTCAGGCCGGATGAGAAGGCTATAATGACGTACGTTTCCTGCTTCTATCACGCCTTCTCTGGTGCTCAGAAGGTGAGGAGTATTTCCTAACCTTACCTCTGACCTTTGGGCTTTCACTGCAGTTCACCACTTTTACTCACTCTGCTCTTATAGTTTCATTTAAGATTACTATGGATAAAACTGATTCCAAAAGTTTTGGGACTCCACATATCATCCCGTTCATGGGTGCTGAATGGGGTGCCAATACTTTGTGTTTAGTAACTAACGAGGGTGGCTGTATGAATGGTACTGAAAGAAATGATGTAATATCTGTGGTTGTTTGAGACCCAGAGTGTGTCAAGCTTTTCATATTAAAATAAAAAACAACTATTTATTAATATAGCTAATTAAAGTATTAACATTAATATAAGTTATAAATATAAAGCACCTACTGTAACTTTAACCCTAGGGTTAGGGATGAACTAGGAATGAGAGGAAGTGTTAAATGTTTGTGCGGCTTGATGATTGGAACTGTTTAATTTTGTCATTTATTTATTTTATTGTGTTTTTGATGATCTTCTTTATTTCAGTGTTTAGTATGAGCTCCTGAAGAGGGCGGTCACTAGCGGTACACAAACCCAGAATGCATTTTGGTGTTTGCTTTAAAAAAACAAAACGATGATGATGATGATAATACTCAGCATGCAGACTTTAAACACACATTGTTTTGGAGTTTAGCATCTCACCCTTTCACTAATGCTAGTGGTGTTAGCATGCAGCATTGCTTACTCTGTTACACTGACTAGGAGCTGAAGTTTAGGGTCATTCAGGTGTGTGTTCAGGTGTGTGTTCAGCTGGCATGTGTTGATATTCTACTCCCATTATACACAGATGTAGCACAAGGCAGCTCCGTTTAAAAAAAACCTAAAATCTATTTATTGTGATGTACAGAAGTTTGGATGTAAACGCTGGTTAAATCGCTGTGTTTTGATCGTGAGGTGTTCTATAGTGCTGAACACAGAAAACACGTTATAATCAGTCTAATGTGGTGTGCTGCAGCGCCATCCTTCAGTGTCACAGCTCATTGCAGCACTTATTTAGTGAGTGACAGGATGAAAGGTTTAATATTCCCAGATAAAAGCACTCACAAGGCACTATAGAGTCTCTGTGATGTCACTGATCATCAGCACATGCCGAAGTGTTGAACACTGTGTGTTTGTGCACATTCAAACTACATGACTGATGTCACCTTCTCTGACAAACCCCATCTCTCTCTCTGTCTCACACACACACACACACACACACACACACACACACACACACACACACACACAGAGTATGGTTACAGTAAGCAGACAGTTAGTGAAGTGTACACACACTGAAGAGCAGATATACCTGTAGGTCAGGTGTGTTATCCGGCCTCACCGCAGATTACTGGTGCACGTGTGTGTTTGTGAGAGACATGAAGAATGATAGTCTTTACACACCACTGAGTGTTCTGCTCTCTTATAGGCCGAGACAGCAGCTAATCGCATCTGTAAGGTTCTCGCGGTCAATCAGGAGAACGAACAACTGATGGAGGACTATGAGAAACTCGCCAGTGATGTGAGTACTGTGTGTGCTCAAGTGTGTACACAATTAATTGCTTATAATATCTGTTGTTCCTTACTCTGTGTGTGTGTCTGTGTGTGTGTGTGTGTGTGTGTGTAGTTGTTGGAGTGGATCAGGAGAACAATCCCATGGCTGGAGAACAGAGCTCCAGAAAAGACAATGGTTGAGATGCAGCAGAAGCTGGAGGACTTCAGAGATTATCGTAGAGTTCATAAACCTCCTAAAGTCCAGGAGAAATGTCAGCTGGAGATCAACTTTAACACGCTGCAGACCAAACTGCGGCTCAGTAACCGGCCGGCGTTCATGCCCTCTGAGGGGAAGATGGTGTCTGTAAGTCACACAGGCTCTAAATACCTCACACACAACACTTAAACATATAGGCTCTGTATGTCTCACACACACCTTCAGTGTATAAATAAGATGTGATTTTGTGGTCAGGACATTAATGGGGCGTGGCATAATCTGGAGGGGGCGGAGAAAGGCTATGAGGAATGGCTACTGAATGAAATTCGCAGACTGGAGAGACTCGATCACCTTGCCGAGAAATTCCGCCAGAAAGCAGCTATACATGAGAGCTGGACTGATGGTACACACACACACACACATGCACACACACGTCTGAGAATTCCACACCAATTCCTGTATGTTGAGTAAACTGAACACTTGTTTATATATAGGGAAGGAGAGCATGTTGAATCAGAAGGACTATGAGAGAGCATCTCTGTCTGAGATTAAAGCTCTGCTGAAGAAACATGAGGCATTTGAGAGTGACCTCGCTGCTCACCAGGACCGTGTGGAGCAGATCGCTGCCATCGCACAGGAACTCAAGTACACACACCATCCACTGCTTTACACACTTCTCAAGGAGCTCTGAGAGAAACACAATCTGTAGCGTGTGTGTTGTGTCTGTGTGTTACAGTGAGCTGGACTACTACGACTCTCCAAGTGTAAATGCTCGATGTCAGAAGATCTGTGAGCAGTGGGACGTGCTGGGAGCTCTGACCCAGAACCGCAGAGAGTCGCTTGAGGTGAAAAAGAGAAATAACACTGAGTCTTGTAGTATTATTATTATTATTATTATTATTATTATTATTATTATTATACAGGGCTTCTTATAAAGAGAAAAGATGTGTATTTGGAAGAACAATAAACCTCACCACACCTGCAGAGGGCAACAAAGTGCAGCTTTACGCACACACACGCATGCACACACACGTACAACATTATGCAGAAGTACAGTAACACTAATGACTTGGATAGAACAAAGTATTTAAATTCAGCTTAGAGTTTAGAATCTTGAGGCTTTATATGGATTCAGCATCTAAGTTTGTTCAACTGATTCGTGTGTGTGTGTGTGTGTGTGTGTGTGTGTAGAGGACCGAGAAACAGCTGGAGTCGATTGATGAGCTTTACCTGGAGTATGCAAAGCGAGCAGCTCCATTTAATAACTGGATGGAGGGAGCGATGGAGGACCTGCAGGACATGTTCATAGTGCACAACATTGAGGAGATACAGGTACCTCCTGTCTGCCACTTAGTCACTTTGTCTCTCTTTGAATTGTTGTTTAAGGCTGTCTCACTCTCCCTGTCTCTCACTCTCCCTGTCTCTCACTCTCCCTGTCTCTCACTCTCCCTGTCTCTCACTCTCCCTGTCTCTCACTCTCCCTGTCTCTCACTCTCCCTGTCTCTCACTCTCCCTGTCTCTCACTCTCCCTGTCTCTCACTCTCTCACTCTCCCTGTCTCTCACTCCCTGTCTCTCACTCTCTCACTCTCCCTGTCTCTCACTCTCCCTGTCTCTCACTCTCCCTGTCTCACACTCTCCCTGTCTCTCTCTCTCTCTCCCTGTCTCTCCCTGTCTCTCACTCTCCCTGTCTCTCACTCTCCGTGTCTCTCTCCCTGTCTAGGGTTTGATCACAGCCCATGAGCAATTTAAGGCGACTCTCCCGGAGGCGAATAAGGAGCGGGAGGCGATTCAGGCTATTCAGGCTGAGGTGCAGAAGATTGCACAGTATAACGGCATCAAGCTCAGCGGCACCAACCCCTACACCACCATCACACCCAGCAGCATTGACAACAAGTGGGACAAGGTACACACACACACACACACACACAGCGTATGGTCACAGAGAATACACCACACTAGTAGCTTATGGCCTATATGTGGATGGTGTGTGTGCAGGTGCAGCAGTTGGTCCCTCAGCGTGATGGAGCTCTGCAGGAGGAGCTCAGCCGTCAAAAGTCTAACGATCATCTGAGACGCCAGTTTGCCAACCAGGCTAACATGGTGGGACCCTGGATCCAGAACAAGATGGAGGTACACACTTATCAACTATTTTTAAATTTCTGGTTTGTTTCTGCTTCTGTGAATTTGTGCTGAAACAGAACCTAAAGGTTCTCCCACAGTTAGAGGCTCTCCCACAGTTAGAGGTTCTCCCACAGTTAGAGGCTCTCCCACAGTTAGAGGCTCTCCCACAGTTAGAGGCTCTCCCACAGTTAGAGGCTCTCCCACAGTTAGAGGCTCTCCCACAGTTAGAGGCTCTCCCACAGTTAGAGGTTCTCCCACAGTTAGAGGCTCTCCCACAGTTAGAGGCTCTCCCACAGTTAGAGGCTCTCCCACAGTTAGAGGTTCTCCCACAGTTAGAGGCTCTCCCACAGTTAGAGGCTCTCCCACAGTTAGAGGCTCTCCCACAGTTAGAGGCTCTCCCACAGTTAGAGGCCATGGTTAATTGTTTGTGTAAATAAAGTGTAGCACATTCCTGACTGTGTGCAGGAGATTGGACGGATATCGATTGAGATGAACGGCACTCTGGAGGATCAGCTCACTCATCTGCGTCAGTACGAACAGAGCATCATCGAGTACAAGCCCAACATCGAGCAGTTGGAGGGAAATCATCAGCTCATCCAGGAGGCGCTCATCTTTGACAACAAATACACTGCTTACACCATGGAGGTACACACACACAAGCGCACACACCTTCAGCTCATCTGTTACTGTAGGGTAATAATTGGATTTATAATTTCTTTCTCTCTCCCTTTCTCTCTCTGTCTCTGTTTCTCTCCCCCTCTCTCTCACTGTGTCGTGTCCCCCCCCCCCCCCCCCGCAGCACCTACGTGTGGGATGGGAGCAGCTCCTCACCACAATTGCTCGCACCATTAATGAGATTGAGAACCAGATTCTGACCCGTGACGCTAAAGGCATCAGTCAGGAGCAGCTGCATGAGTACAGAGCCTCCTTCAACCACTTTGACAAGGTCACTTACACACACGAGCGCACACCAACACACACGGGCCATTTTTACATGATGCAGCTCTAAACACTGAGGTGGTACTGAGCTGAGACACACTGCTCACATGACAGTAACAGCATGTTGGGAATGCGTGTGTGATGGAGAGATGAACCTCAGCAAGTCACATGATCATCAGATCTGTCCTTCAGGTCATGCCAGTCAGGCCCTGACATGATTTATAGTGAATTTTGTGACATGATGAGAATCATGTCTATGACAGCGTAAATGTCTAAACTGCTGGACACAAAAGTAAGTACACCCCAAGTGGAAATGTCCAAATTGGGCCCAAAGTGTCAATATTTTGTGTTGCCTTAACTCTCTTGGCATGGAGTTCAGCAGAGAGTCACAGTTCTGTTGCACTCCTCCATGATGGCATCACTTTGCCTCCACACACACACTTGACACCATCTGAACCAAATAACATGGTTTCGGTAATCCATGTCCTTATTCTGCTTGTCTTCAGCTAACTGTGTAGGCTTCCTTCTGGGACAACAGCCATACAGACCAATCTGATGCAGTGTTCGGTGTGTAGTCTGAGCACTGACAGGGTGACACACACACACACACACACACACACACACACACACACACCCCCCAACTTACTATTGTGCCCAGCGGTTTAGACATTAAAGGCTGTGTTGAGTTATTTTAAGGGGACAGAAAATGTACACTGTTATATACAAGCTGAACACTCACTACTTTACACTGGAGCACAGAGTCAGTACTTCAGTGTCACAAGAAAAGGTGTAATACAATATTTATAAAAATGTGAGGGGTGTAATCACTTCTGTCAGAGTGTGTGTGTGTGTGTGATGTGAAATGTTCAGCATGTCACTGCATCATCAGAAGGTTTCCTTTAGTACGTTTTGTTTGTTTATTTCATGTATTTTAAAAGTTAATATTTAGAACACAGTTTTTATACTTTAATGTGAACTAGTTTAAACTGGTAGATTTTGCTATAATTACCCATCATACCTTTAGTTTGATGTCCATGTCATTTGTTTCCCCCCTTTATGTCTTCATGTCCATCCCATGCATGATGTTGTGTGATGTCCATCTGCATCTGTTCTGTGCTCAATGCCGTGTGATTGGTTGTTCCGGTGTGATCTGTCGTGTGATTGGCCGACTGCAGGACCACAGCGGCACATTGATAGCCGAGGAATTCAAGGCATGTTTGATCAGTCTGGGTTACGACGTGGAGAACAACAAACAGGTAACGAGCTTAAGAAGCGGACATGCTGCTGCTCCTCGCTGAATGAGTGTTCATATGTTCTTATGCTTTTCTTTGCGCCTTCAGCTGCTTGTGACCCAATCGACCCACACCAGCCCCTTCCCATCCTTGCTATTACCCTTCTCCACTTGTTACACTACCCTCTGCTGCCCAGCTCAGTGCTGATGTCTCTAACACTGCTCTTCTGTTCTGTTTTTCCCCTCATTCTGCCATAACTGTCTGTCCATTTCCATCTGTCTTGCCTGGCAATTACATCTTTGTCTCCTCTTCTGTCTCACTTTGTGGCTGCGTTCCTTCCTCTTCCTCATCCCTCGCTCTACCGCCGTACAGAAGCGCACTGGGATCATGGACTTGGACGATTTTCGCGCGCTGCTCATTTCCACTGGCAACAGCCTGGTACTCTGTCTCACTGTGTCTCACTGTGTCATGCTGATGTGCTGAATGTTCTCACTACTTATATCTTTATGTAATACAGATAATAACACTGAAACAGTTCTCAATGAAATTGAGTGTGTGTTTGTATGTGATACCCTGAGATGTTTGGATTGGGTTGACCTTTCCATTCCTGTTGCCAGGGCGATGCTGAGTTTGCCCGCATTATGGCCATTGTGGACCCCAACAGCACTGGGGCTGTGACCTTCCAGGCCTTCATTGACTTCATGTCCAGGGAAACGACAGACACCGACACAGCAGACCAGGTCATTGCCTCCTTCAAGATCCTCGCTGGAGACAAGGTACGTCTGTGTGTGTGTCTGCGTGCGCGTGTGTGTCTGCGTGCGTGTGCGTGCGCGTGCGTGCCTGCGTGTCTGCGTCTGCGTGCGTGTCTGCGTGCGCGCGCGTGTCTGCGTGCCTGCGTCTGCGTGCGTCTGCGTGCGTGTCTGCGTCTGCGTGCGTCTGCGTGCGTGTCTTCGTCTGCGTGCGTGTGTCTGCGTGTGTGTCTGCGTGCGTGCGTGTCTGCGTGCGCGCGCGTGTCTGCGTGTGTGTCTGCGTGCGTGTCTTCGTCTGCGTGCGTGTGTCTGCGTGTGTCTGCGTGTGTGTCTGCATGCGTGCGTCTGCGTGCGTCTGCGTGTGTGTCTGCGTGCGCGCGTGCCTGCGTCTGCGTGCGTGCGTGTCTGCGTGCGTGTGTCTGCGTCTTCGTCTGCGTGTGTCTGCGTGTCTGTCTGCGTGCGTGTCTGCGTGTCTGTCTGCGTGTGTGTGTCTGCGTGCGTGTGTGTGTGTCTGCGTGTGTGTGTGTGTGTCTGCGCGCGCGTGTGTGTGTCTGTGTGCGTGTGTGTCTGCGTGTGTGTCTGCGTGTGTGTGTGTGTGTGTGTCTGCGTGTGTGTGTGTGTGTGTCTGCGTGTGTGTGTCTGCGTGTGTGTGTCTGCGTGCGTGTCTGCGTGCGTGTGTGTCTGCGTGCGTGTGTGTCTGCGTGCGTGTGTGTCTGCGTGCGTGTGTGTCTGCGTGTGTGTGTGTCTGTCTGTGTGTGTGTCTGTCTGTGTGTGTGTGTGTCTGCGTGTGTGTGTGTCTGCGTGTGTGTGTGTCTGCGTGTGTGTGTCTGCGTGTGTGTGTGTCTGCGTGTGTGTGTGTCTGCGTGTGTGTGTGTCTGCGTGTGTGTGTGTCTGCGTGTGTGTGTGTCTGCGTGTGTGTGTGTCTGCGTGTGTGTGTGTCTGCGTGTGTGTGTGTCTGCGTGTGTGTGTGTCTGCGTGTGTGTGTGTCTGCGTGTGTGTGTGTCTGCGTGTGTGTGTGTCTGCGTGTGTGTGTGTCTGCGTGTGTGTGTGTGTGAGAGAGACTGACACGTGTATAAAATGCCATAAGGTCAGTGCTTTTGTTCAAATTTGCTTTGGAAGCTACAGATCACCTGCTCAGAGATTAAAGTTGATGAAGTCATTAAGAAGTTTAAACACTGCTGTAACTGTCTGTCTGTCTGTCTGTCTGTCTGTAGAATTACATCACTGCGGAGGAGTTGAGGCGCGAGCTGCCCCCAGATCAGGCTGAATACTGTATCTCCCGCATGGCGCCCTACAGAGGGAGTGACGCTGTGCCCGGTGCCCTCGACTACATGTCTTTCTCCACCGCTCTTTATGGAGAGAGCGACCTCTAAAAGGGCCCTAGTTCTGGCTTACTCCTCCATCTCCACCTTTCCATTCCCACATCTCCATTTCCTGTCCTTCATCTCTTTTCCTCCAAGGAGGGGTGGAGTTTTATGGGACTAAAAGCACATCTGAGGGGTGGGGCCAGTGTCTGCAATGTGTTCATGTGTGTGTGCGCGCGTATGTGTGACAGGAAGTGATGGGGGGGGGGGGTGTTCTTAGAAACATTGCTCACTTCTTAGTGTTCATTCAGTTAAATGGATACAATTATTTTCTTTATAATTTAGTATTAATTAGTTGAGATTTCTCACCAGCAGGAGTGTGTGTAGGAAATTGGGTCAGAAATGAATTAAAGAATTTGAAATAGATTATTAGTGTGAACGTTGGTGCTGTAGCGAAATCTGGGTTTCAGCCTTGTTTCAAATACACAACACAGCGAGTGCAAGTTATTCCCATTATTATACCTGCTTATGTTTTGTTTGTTGCTATGGTTAAGGTGTGGGCGGGGCTTAGTGAGGGTTTGACCAATAGACCAGTATAGGAAAGAACATGGTATGGGTGGCATGAGCTGGGAAATAAAATGGATGAGAGTTAAGGAGGTGTGTGTGTGTGTGTGTGTGTGTGAGCGCACTCCACTCTGGTCTGTTATTGTATTGATTTCCTTGCTGCAGTGTGAGTTGTGGGTTTTTCTGTGCTGTACATACTCATTGTGTTAACACACACACACACACACACACACACACTGTAATAAACCATGATGCAGCAGCTTTACAAATTCCATTATAACATAAAATAAACATTGCGCTTGGCCAGGCATGTGCCGATCCATGGTAATCTTTCATATCATGATATTTGTAAGTTTTTATCAGTTTATGTTGATATAGAAAGTTTGTATTTAAAGAAAAAAAAAAAAGATTATATTCTTTAAAAAAAAATCCTCATTCACCAGGTTTTTCACACTCGTGTAGCGTACAGAACTCTGGGGTTGTTGGTGATTCACTGAGGAACATGTGCTATATATGTGTCAAAATAAGGGACCGCCTCTTAGCATGCTCCCTACTTAGGCAGACTACTGACCCCTTAGTTAGAATTAGGCTGCCTAGGTAGTGAGCAAGTGTTTTCAAATTGCCCCCGAGGAGAATCTTAACTCTGGGGATTATAAATAAATCACAGCTGATGATCGGCACATGCCTATAGCAGACGTTGGGGCGGAGACACGTGTGGTGACTTAATGCTAAAGCACACGGCCTGTGCTCACTTCTCCTCTTGTCCACTCCTCCAGGGCTGAAGCATGGTCCCAAAGTCCTGCCATCTTATCTGAAGATTGTGACATGGTGTTTGGGGTGGAGGTGTTGGGGGCATGGAGTGGGCAGGGTCTTAATGAACATTCCATTATGTCTTAATGATCAAATTAAATTGCTGTCTAATGATCTATGCAAATTATCATTATTAATATTACAATGATGGGGTGACTATAACTGTACTGGAGAATTAAACGGTGAATAAACACAAGTGACGGAGGAAAGTGTGTGTGACTGGTTTCCCTTCACCCTGCAGCTCCATCAGCACCGTAATCATTATTATTGAGCTGTAAAGTGAATTCTGAAGATGCTTAACGTCTCTACGTTTCTAATAAAATGTTAAAGAGGACAGAAAAACACCTGAAAACTGAAGGAAAGAAAGCTACTAAAAACACATTAAACCTCCATAAACATGGTGTGTGTGTGAGAGAGAGAGGTGGCGCTAGAGGGACACAGTTAATATTATTGTGCTGTGATCATGTGACACTCAGTGATCCTGACATCAGCTACCAAAAATGCAAAGCGGGACTCAACATACACAGAGAAATCTGTCCTTTCCTGTCCTGTGGTTTTTGTTGGTGAATACAAATGATCACGTCATTTATTTTGCTTCTCGTGTGTCAAAGGTCAGATCTCAGATGTTTCCCAGAACACAGCAGTGAGACAGCCTCAGCTCACACAGTACAGTCATCTGCACAACCTTATTGGTGCTCTGTGTGTGTGTGTGTGTGTGTGTGTGTGTGTGTGTGTGTGTGTGTGTGTGAGAGAGAGAGAGAGAGAGAGAGAGAGATTTAAAATGAGCTGAAAGTCTCAGAGTTTCCCATGACTTATAAACTCTCCTGAGACACACAGGGTTCAGTGTGATGCAGTTGATACTTTAGTGGTTCAAATGATTAACATTTAGTAATAAAATACAAGTTATTTTTAATTGTTTGTTATAAAGTGTGTTTTAACTCCTCTTTTTTCTCAGGTCCAGTCTGATGTATTTAAAGTCTTTAACTTAGCTCATTGTTACAGACTCTGCAGTGTTGTAACGGAGTATAAACACGTCGTTACTGTACTTAAGTAGAAATGTCACGAATCTGTTCTTTACTTCTCTATTTAAATTTATGACAACTTTCACTTTTACTCCACTACATTTCCGAGATAAAAAGTAAACTTTTACTCCGTTATATTCCCACTAAACGTCTTCGTTACTCGTTACTACAAAATAAAGTCAGCAGAAATGTGTGTGACTGTAATAAGGGAGGTTTGGTGTATCACTGCTCCTAGATTGTATTACGCTCCGCACGCTGTACGGAGAAGCACAGGTACGCGCAGCGTGCACGCGCAGTCAGAGCTGGGGGCGTTTATCTATAACGGGGGCAACCAAAAGCAGTGAAATGTCACTATTCTTATTACCAGAGTTGTAGCACAAACTAAATAGTGATGCAAACAATCCATACAATACTAAATAAAAATAACATTTATTGATTTGGTCTTTGTCTTTGTGAATACTAGTTTATTAATGACGTCATTCATCGGACACACTGTTTATAGAGAACACACACACACATGAACTGATCTGAGTCAAGACTGGCATCATTACATCATGCATAAAATTTTGGTGTCCACTTTTACCATTTAATAACACCATAACTTTTGGCTTACTGTGTAGTCATATAATATATAATATAAAAGTCTTCTTGTTTTAAATTCTCACTGAGGGATAAAACCCCTAAAGATGAAACCCTAGAACTGCCCCTGATCTTATACCTACTGAAAATCACTGACATTTTACTTTTTACTTTTACTTCAAATACTTAAGTACATTAAATATCAGAAAATGACTTTTGATACTTAAGTACAGTAAATATCAGATACTTTAAGACTTTTACTTCAGTAATATTCTAAAAGGTGACTTTCACTTCTACTGAAGTCTGTTTCTAGTACGACACTTGTACTTTTACTGAGTATTGCTTTCTACTACTTTATACAACACTGTACACGTCCATCTGTCTCTCTGTCTGTCTCTGTCTGTCTCTGTCAGTCTCTCTGTCAGACTCTCTGTCTGTCTCTCTGTCTGTCTCTGTCAGTCTCTGTCTCTCTGTCTGTCTCTGTCAGTCTCTGTCTCTCTGTCTGTCTCTGTCAGTCTCTCTGTCAGACTCTCTGTCTGTCTCTCTGTCTGTCTCTGTCAGTCTCTGTCTCTCTGTCTGTCTCTGTCAGTCTCTCTGTCAGACTCTCTGTCTGTCTCTCTGTCTGTCTCTGTCAGTCTCTGTCTCTCTGTCAGACTCTCTGTCTGTCTCTCTCTGTTTCTCTGTCTGTCTCTGTCAGTCTCTCTGTCAATCTCTCTGTCTGTCTCTCTGTCTGTCTCTCTGTCTGTCTCTCTATCTCTCTGTCTGTCTCTGTCTGTCTCTCTGTCAGTCTCTGTCTCTCTGTCAGACTCTCTGTCTGTCTCTCTGTCTGTCTCTCTATCTCTCTGTCTGTCTCTGTCTGTCTCTGTCTGTCTCTCTGTCAGTCTCTGTCTCTCTGTCAGACTCTCTGTCTGTCTGTCTGTCAGCCTTTTGGTTTAATAACTTCATGCAGATCTTACAGAGAAAAGAGCGATTAATTCTTTTGCAGTTCTTAGTTTTGATTTAATTTTGCAAAAGAAATGTTTTTAATCAACTGCATATTTTATTTATCCAGCAGTCGAATATTAGAATGTGCAGCGCTGAGTCCTGAGTGTTTCACTTCACTTCTTTACTCAGCCTCACACTTCTGCAGGAATGTTCTGCATGAAGATCAGACACACACCTTAACCTCATTAGTGGGATCCAAAACGTGCTGTGTTCAACTAACCTGTTACTCTGAAATGAACTTATTTAAATCTTTTAAGGTGTTTCTTTGTTTCTTGGTAAAGAATAAAGAAATGAAGTGTGTAGAAAAGAAGCAGCACCAGCAATAAAACTAATCTGAATCTTTTATCTGAGGAGGTTCCTGTATTCATGCTTCAGAATGGTTCGATTTGCAGAAGAAATCTGTACACTTTAAGAAAAAAAAGATTTCTCTATAGCACAGGGGTCACAGTCTCACACCGCTGGGTTCTAGAATATACCTTTTGTTTTAACTGCATGATATCAAGTATGACTTGATCAGATCGGTAGACGTACACACAGCAGTGTGGCGGTCTGCCACAGGTCATCTTCATCCTTCATCAAGACACCAGGCTGAGCTGGACTGACTGGAGCAGGATGGAGAACCTCAGGCTTAAGGTTAAGCTCACAGACTGCAGCTCGGGATGTAGATCTGCTCACCAACACTAACAGCTCTGACCTGCCTCTAGTCAAACCTCCAGTCACTGCTGGACCAACAAGACAAACATGATAACTACTGAAACATTTACACACACACACACACACACACACACACACACACACACACACACACACACACACACACACACACACACACACACACACATATACACACGTAAACACACACACGTACACACACATACACACATATAACCCTGTAAACACACACTCACACACATACACACATACACACACGTACGCACATACACACACACACACACACACACACACACACATATACACACGTAAACACACACACGTACACACACACACACACATATAACCCTGTAAACACACACTCACACACATACACACACGTACGCACATACACACACACACACACACACACACACACACACACACACACACACACACACACACACACACACACACACACATCTACACACACACCAGATTGTATGGGTACACTAGACACACTTCTATAAATTCACGGTTCATCACATTTTAGTGATTTATTACTCATTTAAATTTACTAAAAGTCAATTTAAAAAAAGAATCTTAATGTTTAATATAATTATATAGAAAATGTGTGTGTGTGTGTGTGTGTGTGTGTGTGTGTGTGTGTGTGTGTGTGTGTATATTAGTGCTGCTCCGGATGACCATACATGGTAACAAGGGGAATTTCTTATGATCCACGTGCACTCTTACTAGGCAATAGGAACATGACTGAGACCCTCTGAGTCCCCGCCCACTATTGCGCTTGTCCACTGAGGGGGCGTGGCTAACGACCTGGAGGAATTCGTTTCCTAAAAAATTCTTCATCACTACATATCACACACACTCACACACACACACACACACACACACTCACACACGAGGATTATTACGTTAATTTGAACCGGAAACACTTCAATAACGGAATAAAAGGCTAAACAGAGCAATGATGCGAATCTCAGTGTGTCACTTTCTCCTGTTCTTCTTCAGCTCAGGGTCCGGTAAGTATACACACACACACACACACACACACACACACACACACACACACACACACACACACACACACACACACACACACACACACACACACACACAATGTAACACATCCGTAAACAGAACAGTGTGTCACTTTCTCCTGTTCTTCTTCAGCTCAGGGTCCGGTAAGTATAGACACACACACACACACACACACACACACACACACACACACACACACACACACACACACACACACACACAATGTAACACATCCGTAAACAGAACAGTGTGTATATCAGGTCTTTACGTCACCAGATGAAAGTCTCTACTGAGGTCCTGACTTCAGCTCGTGTGTGTTACACATCTGTGTGTAAAAGCTGTAACATCTGTAAACATTTACATTACAACAGCAGGAATAATACAGACATAATTTGACGTAGAATTAAACAATGTTAAACAATAAAGCTAACAGGACGAGTGAGAGTGAAACTGTTAGATTCATAACTCAGTGTCTTTTCTCTTCTCAGGTCGCTCTCATCTGCCCCGAGCTCACAATGTAACCTGGACATCTTTTAACTTTAAAACCATCCTGACCTGGAGATCTGACTCTGACCACACACACACTGTGGAGTTCTCCCGGTAAGTCAGTTCAACACACACACACACACACACACACGCACACACACACACACACACACTGTGGAGTTCTCCCGGTAAGTCAGTTCAACACACACACACACACACACACACACACACACACACACACACACTGTGGAGTTCTCCCGGTAAGTTAGTTCAACACACACACACACACACACACACACACACACACACACTGTGGAGATCTCCCGGTAAGTCAGTTCAACACACACACACACACACACACACACACACACACACACACACACACACACACACACACACACACACACACTGTGTATATCTCCCGCTAAGTAAGAAACACACACACACACACACACACACACACACACACACACACACACACACACACACACACACTGTGGAGTTCTCCCGGTAAGTCAGTTCAACACACACACACACACACACACACACACACACACACACACACACACACACACACACACTGTGGAGTTCTCCCGGTAAGTCAGTTCAACACACACACACACACACACACACACACTGTGGAGTTCTCCCGGTAAGTCAGTTCAACACACACACACACACACACACACACACACACACACACACACACACACACACACACACACTGTGGAGTTCTCCCGGTAAGTCAGTTCAACACACACACACACACACACACACACACACACTGTGGAGTTCTCCCGGTAAGTCAGTTCAACACACAAACACGCACACACACATTACATTACTTATCTCTTACATACACAGTAGTATTATTATGTATGTGTGTGTGTGTGTTTCAGGGTAGGGAGAGATAGACTGAGGAATCCTCATTGCATCCAAATCTCTCATCTGGAATGTGACCTCACAGAAGACCTCAGTGACCTTAAAGCTGCGTACACTGCAGATGTTGTGACTGAGGTTATGACCTTTGACCCCACCGAGCTCCCACGCACCCAGTCTAAGCGATTCTGCCCCTATAATGACAGTATGTGTGCTTATTACCCCTTTCCCCTGTATGTCTGCCTGTGTGTAACCCACAGTTAATGTTGTACATGTTGTGTTGCAGCTGTAATCAGAGCTCCACAGTTCAGTGTACAGTT